>NC_068282.1:24484139-24573505 GCF_025860055.1 Xyrauchen texanus | reverse complement strand
CTTATCTTTGGTTTTCAAAAGGTATAAAGTATTTCCAAGTCAAGGCGGCTGAAGTCAAGTCAAGTTGCAGTCATTGCTGTCAAGTCTAGAGTCAGTCACCAAGTCTTTTTAAATTCTATCCGAGTCGAGTGCTAAGTCGTCAAATTAGTGCTCGAGTCGAGTCCAAGTCAAGTCAGAGTCCCAGAATCCTGCAGCGACTCGAGGAGTCCACACACCTCACTGCCGGCGGTCCAGTAACGCGGGATAACCGTTGCATTTTAGAAATGAGTTCACAAGTGAAGGGATGATGAATTTTATTTGTGACAAGAGGAGCTTTAAAAACAATATAATAACAATAAATAGCGATCATTAGAAATGGCTGAGGCTCCAGTGAGTTAAAATTATGTGGTTTTTCGCGGCGGGTTTTCACACTTCATTTTTAGAACCAACTGAAAACTCAAGGGAGTCGATTGAAGGGAACAATGAAATCCACCAATGAGACTCTCCAGATTATAGCGATCTGAGGCGCACAAAAGATTTTACATTTGTAACGACCCTTCAAAGTTTAAAATGCAACTTAAAGGCTTGAATCCCTCTTGCTCCCAACCACCAGCGCGTGGTAGCAAGCTTGGCCCCCGCTTGCGGCTGGCGTATCAGTCCATGTCTGTGTCAGTCTATGGAAAATGTTTGTCTGTGTGGGTGGCTGCTGTTCTGAAGGTGCTGGCGGTGTGGGCCTGGGGGTTGCCGAAGACCAGCATTGGCCCGTGACTCTGGGAGTGCTGGCTGTGAGGAGATCTGGGGCTTAGCTATAGCCCGCGTTATATATGGTGCGTGCTGTAGCGGAGTTGACAGCGTGGTTGGTTTCCCAGCTGGCGTCGATGGCGTCGGGGGACCGTGCTAGGAAGCGTTTGGGGGCGTTGGAGTCGATCGGCGTAGGTTTGAGTGGAGTGTTTTGGGGGCCGTGGCAGCCACTCGGTCAGGCCAGAGCAGGACAGAGGATAAAGAAACCACCGATGGCAAACCACTGCATCTTCTTTAACTTTGGTTCCGTTGGTCCGATTTTTTTTTTTAAGCGTTGTATCACGTGTTCTATATGTGATCCTCTGGCTGTCTGATTGGCTTTGTCCTCGATCGGTCTTAAGAGTTTTTGATTTAGACTCAAATACAGACTTCTCTCTACAGTCTAACTTGCTCTATATTGTGTAAATGTTTGTGTCTTTTTGATCAGTGTGACTTGCATTTAGTTTGGAAATGTGTCATGTTCAGAAGTTAGTTAAGTTTACAGTTAAAGATGAATAAAGTGATGCAATCTTAATTTGCGTAAGCATGGTGCCTTGATGATACATTTGACTTTTATTAGCTTAGAAGTTGGTTATGTTAAGAAGTTAGGTTAGGTTATGGGATATAGGGATGAAAACCACCCATTTTGTGATGCACCGACAGGTAGCCATGCGGTCAGACACAGTCTGTGAGTGAGCTCGATCAGGTAAAGTGACTCCCTGACATGCTAGCGGCAGCTCTTTTTGTGACCTCAGCTGATTGCCAAGCAGAAATTGTTTGAAAAATTATATTTTACATACCAAATAGAATATTGTATATTGTTACAACATACTGTACATACTGACAGAAACAACACAGATATTTTTGTAATATTGCTGCCAATTCCGACCCAAAACCATGCAAGACAAAAAACATGTTGCTTTTGAATGAGATACAACTGTTTAAAATGATGTGTGATTTTATTTATAATGTATTTATAATATAGATTGATTGACTGACTGATAGAAACTCATGTTTTTTTTTTCAGTCATACTGTATACTATATCTACACTATGAGCTTCTCTCATAGTGCTTATGAACACACAACGGATGTCAAGATGTTTACTTTAGAGTTTCATATGTCTTCAGAAGACTTGGAATATGATGCATAAGCTGCATTAACTACTTTTATGATACCTTTGGTCCTTTTTTAAGCTTTAAACTGAAGCAATGTCCACTGCCATTCAATTAAAAGACAGAATGTGATATTTATTAAAACGTCTCTTTTTGTGTTCCTCATGAGAAAGAATGTTATACAGTTTTGAAATTGCATGAGGGTGCATAAATTATTACTTTAAGTTATAACAGACTTACTGAGCATTACAGTTAAACCTCCTCTTCCCATATCAATATAGCAGGAAAAAGCAAAAGAACACTCATAATTTGTCTCTTAAAAATAGTATCCTGTGTAGCTAGAATCCTCAAGCAATGTAATAAGCAATCATGTGTGAATCAGTATATGAGTAGATTTGAATCTTCTGTTTATGCAATAACACTTTAAGGAAAAAGCACAGCTTTGATCACAATTGAACGGATATTAGTCTAAACAAAACAAACACATGAATGTTTCTAACCTCTCTGTGCCCAGTCAGAGGCATTCTGCTGGGATGACCTCACAATTGTTGAACTACTACAAAAAAGGAGATGACTGTGTTTGACATCAGTGCTGTGATGGCCAGGCAACCTGCTTTTCCTCCATTCGTTTTTCCCTCCCATTGCTCCTTCTCAATGACCATGACTGCTCAAGAGAAGCCTCACTGCTGCCTCAGCGTGAGGTATGGCTATTTGGCAGACACTGCAGATTTCTCCAATAATCAGAGGCAGAAGACTTGCAGGAAAACTAATATGCTCCAGGGATTCTCAAAGCTACCCTTCCCAGAGCTGTGCACATAGTGAGCCATGGCTTTAAAATCAGCATCAATTAATGATCCGCTGGTAAGGCGATTTTAGATTTAGATTTTCTTTCCTACAAGGTAAAATCAATAATGGTAAAGCAAACTCTTTTAATTTAAACATACTCTTACATAGTAGATAAGTGCCACTGGGGATTGTATAGTGAATGATCTGTTAGCACAGCTTTTATATTTGCCAATATACAGTATGTACGCTCATTTAGAGATCTTTCGTGGAATGTATTTATTTGATAATAGTTTACCCAAAAATAGAAGTCTTGTCATTATTTGCTCACATCTTTTCAGCTCTAAAAAGGACATAACACTATAAAAGTATCATAAAAGTAATCTGTATGACTAATGCCCTGTTTTCCAAGTCTTCTGAAATAATTCAATACCTTTGTTTGAAGAACAGACCAATATTTAAGATATTATTTAAGTTTTAAATCTTCCCCTCCAGTGAGCTGCTAACTATGGGTTTGGAAAAACATGTGGGTGACTAAATAATTATAGAATTTGCATTTTTGGGTGAACTATTCCTTAAAGAGAATGAGGACATTGGGAAGAAGCAGAAAGGAAAATATAGCAAGGCAAGCTGGTATGTAAGGAGTCTTATTCTAAGCTCTTAAAATGCTGTTTTGGACACAACATGTCTTTGCCCTATTAAGTTTATATATAACTAATTTAAGGATTGTGTAGTTATATTGACAGTGATACAAGAGCCAATCTTGCCACCAAGCACCAAGAGGATATGCTGTTTTCAAAGTTTAAGCTAAGCATTGCAGACATGGGTATTTTAGGTCACCTTGATGCACGGGAGTCCTAGCTGCCTTATGTGGATCTTGGGGCCTGGGGACTTTGCGCTAATGGAGACAGATCCAGGACACAAAGCAGAAAAGAGAGAGCTTTTTTTAGCCAAGACAGAAAGGAAATAGAACAGGTAGCTCACTCTTGGAATCCTGCAACTTTACACTTGCCCTCAGAGTCTGAGAATGATGTCTAAATTATGTTCAAGGAAACGTTCACCCCAAAATGATTTTTTTAATTAAAATATTTATGTTGTTATTTCCTCACCCTAATGTCACTCCAAACCCATATGACTTTTTCTTCTATGAAACACAAACGTTTTTTAATTCTTCATAGAGCTTTTTCCGTTATAATGAAAGTAAATAATGACTGTCAAGCTCCAAGAGGACAGACTTTGATTACTATTGATTACTTTTACTGTGGTTTTATACTGTTGTTTTGTCTATTTTGGATCTTTACAGACTGGAGTCAGTATTCACTATCAGTATATTCTGAAAAGCTGTGTAAATACATTAGAAAAGTTCTCCTTTTGTGTTCCACAAAATAAAGAAAGTCATACAGGGCTCTACAGTGTGAGCATTTCACTCGCATTTGAGAGAGGTAAAACACAGGGCAGACAACAGTGAATCGTAACAATTATAACTTAACATTATATATAAATACTTCTAAAACTGTATTCTCGCTCTAATATATCTAATATATCTATTGCTCAGCTGCAGTAGAAAACTGCTTCTCTATTTGTTACTTTGTCAGCAACCTGTTTTGGAGGTACAAGATAAATTACTCTGCGATTATGGCATATCTACTCCACTGATGGGGTGGAGGGGGGTGAAAACAATCCGCTTCATAACGAGAGATGAACAACAGCTGGAGTATATGAAGCAGAGACTGGATTATGATTGGATGAGATATCTGAATTGATTGAAAAGCATGGAGCTACTAGGAGTCTCCCTGCGAGAAATGTAAGCGTAGCGTAGTTCTAGTGGGAAGACTAGCAGCTGTACATCATCGCACCATTAGCTGGGTAATTCCTAGCCAATCAAATGTAACCCATTGCTTTATAAGTCTGCTCACAATCTATCACACTGCTGTTTCAGTGTGATAACACGGCAACCTCCACCACTACCAGTTGAGTCTCGTCCTGCATGGGGGTGGCTCCTCGCCCCTGCCTCTTATCTCCAGCAGGATATGATGGTTCTGAGAACAACTTCTTCGGACCGCCAGACAGGTCCTACGCCAAAGAGAGACACTACTTTTCTGTTTTATATTCATCAAATAAATGTCATCTTAAATTTCACTCAACTCTGCAAGTCTTACTGATAGAACTATGGCTTACACTTCAATTCCTCATATCTGCTTGTGTCCAAATACACCACCTTCAGAGAGCAGCTCACATTCTTCACATATATCAAGTCAAGTCAAGTCAAGTGGTTTTTATTGTCGTTTCAACCATATACAGTTAGTACAGTACACAGCAAAACGAGACAATGTTCCTCCAGGACCATGGTGCTACATAAAAACAACAAAGGACCAACACAGGACCACATGAGACAACACAACAAAATAAAATACATATATAAAATACCTATATAAAGTGCACGTGCAAACATGTGCAAAAAGTACGGGACAGTACAACAAATTACTGACAATGAACAGGACAATAGACAGTGCAGCGCCGACCAGTACTCAGTAGTGCAAAAAGATGACAGTTTTTAAAAATGTAAACATAACATACTATGAGATAATGTTCTATGCACATAGCAGTTATTGAGGTAGCAGACAGTTATAAAGTGACAGTTATTAAAGTGCAACTCAGGACACGTGTGTGTCAAACCAGTCTCTGAGTATTGAGGAGTCTGATGGCTTGGGGAAGAAGCTGTTACACAGTCTGGCCGTGAGGGCCCGAATGCTTCGGTACCTCTTGCCAGACGGGAGGAGGGTAAAGAGTTTGTGTGAGGGGTGTGTGGGGTCGTCCACAATGCTGGTTGCTTTATGGATACAGTGTTTTTTGTAAATGTCTTTGATGGAGGGAAGAGAGACCCCAATGATCTTCTCAGCTGTCCTCACTATCCTCTGCAGGGCTTTGCAGTCCAAAACGGTGCAAGTCCCAAACCAGGCAGTGATGCAGCTGCTCAGGATGCTCTCAATAGTCCCTCTATAGAATGTAGTGAGGATGGGGGTTGGGAGATGTGCTTTCCTCAGCCTTCGAAGAAAGTAGAAACGCTGCTGGGCTTTCTTGGTGATAGAGCTGGTGTTGAGGGACCAGGTGAGGTTCTCCGCCAAGTGAACACCAAGGAATTTGGTGCTTTTGACGATCTCCACAGAGGAGCCGTCGATGTTCAGCGGAGTGTGTTCACCTTGTGCTCTCCTAAAGTCAACAACCATCTCTTTTGTTTTGTCGACATTCAGGGACAGGTTGTTGGCTCTACACCAGTTCGTCAGCCGCGGCACCTCCTCTCTGTATGCTGACTCGTCGTTCTTGCTGATGAGACCCACCACGGTCGTGTCATCGGCGAACTTGATGATGTGATTCGAGCCGTGCATTGCTGCACAGTCGTGAGTCAGCAGAGTGAATAGCAGTGGACTGAGCACACAGCCCTGGGGGGCCCCAGTGCTCAGTGTGGTGGTGGTGGAGATGCTGTTCCCGATCCGGACTGACTGAGGTCTCCCAGTCAGGAAGTCCAGGATCCAGTTGCAGAGGGAGGTGTCCAGGCCCAGCAGGTTCAGCTTTCCAATCAGGTGCTGGGGAATGATTGTGTTGAATGCTGAGCTGAAATCTATGAACAGCATTTGAACTTATGAGTCCTTATTGTCTAGGTGGGTGAGGGCCAGATGGAGGGTTGTGGTGATGGCATTGTCCGTTGAACGGTTTGAACGATACGCAAACTGCAGTGGGTCTAGTGAGGGGGGCAGCTGGGTCTTAATCTGCCTCATCACGAGCCTCTCGAAGCACTTCATGATGATGGGTTTAAGTGCGACGGGACGGTAGTCGTTGAGGCAGGACACTGAAGACTTCTTTGGCATGGGGATGATGGTGGTGGCCTTGAAGCACGTTGGAACGACGGCGCTGCTCAGAGAGATGTTGAAGATGTCGGTAAGAACATCTGCCAGCTGGTCTGCACATCCTCTGAGCACTCTGCCAGGAATGTTGTCTGGTCCAGCAGCCTTCCGTGGGTTGACTCTACGTAGAGTTTTCCTCACATCTGCCATGGTAAGACAGAGCACCTGGTCATTGGGAGGAGGGGTGGACTTCCTTGCCATCACGTCGTTCTGCACTTCAAACCGAGCGTAGAAGTCGTTCAGCGCATCTGGAAGGGAGGCAACTTTGTCACAGGCAACTGATGTTGTCCTGTAGTTGGTGATGGCCTGGATGCCCTGCCACATGCGCCGCGTGTCACCGCTGTCCTGGAAGTGACTGTGGATTCTCTGGGCGTGTGCGCGCTTTGCCTCTCTGATTGCCCGTGACAGTCTGGCCCTAGCTGCTTAGGGCTGCCTTATCGCCTGCTCTGAAGGCGGAGTCTCGGGACCTCAGCAGGGTGCGCACCTCCGCAGTCATCCACGGCTTCTGGTTGGAGCGTGTGGTGATGGTCTTGGAGAAAGTGACATCATCAATGCACTTGCTGATGTAGCTGGTCACTGATACTGTGTATTCTTCCATGTTGGTAGAATCGCCATATGTTGCAGCCTCCCTGAACATGTGCCAGTCAGTACACTCAAAACAGTCCTGAAGAGCAGAGATGGCTCCTGCTGGCCAGGTTTTCACCTGCTTCTGAAGCGGTTTTGTGCGTCTGACGAGCGGTCTGTATGCTGGAATTAACATAACAGAGATGTGGTCTGAGTAGCCGAGGTGTGAGCGGGGCTCCGCCCGTGCAGCGCCTGGGATGTTTGTGTAAACAAGATCAAGCCGTTCAGCCTCTCGTTGCAAAGTCCACATACTGATGAAATTTAGGGAGCACTGTCTTGAGATTTGCATGGTTGAAATCTCCGCGACAATAAACAGTCCGTCGGGGTGAGCGTTCTGCAGTTCGCTCATAGCCCCATACAGTTCACAGAGCGCTTCCTTAGCGTTAGCGCTGGGGGAATGTAAACTCGGTTATGCAAACAGTGGTGAATTCACGTGGTAGATAAAAAGGTCTGCATCTAACAGTCACAAGCTCCAACAGCGATGAACAGTAACTAGAGACTAGCATAGAGTTCTTGCACCATTCCGTGTTGATGTAAACACACAAGCCACCACCGCGAAGTCTTACCGAAGAGAGCTGTATTTCTGTCGGCACGAAACGAGGCGAGCCCGTCTAGCTGAATGGCAGCATCCGAACTCTGTCGCTGAGCCACGCCTCCATGAAAACAAAGACGCAGCAGTCTCTAAACTCACGCTGCGTAGCCTGCTGGAGTCGGATATAGTCCAGTTTATTGTCCAGGGAGCAAACATTTGAGAGCAGGATAGGCGGGAGAGCCGGCCGGCTAGGGTTTGTTTTAGCCTAGCATGGACCCCGCCCTCTTTCCGTGCTTCCGCTTTCGCACACCGCTTACGACGTCCTCTCCCCCAGCCACCGGCATCAGGCGACGCCGAGGGCTTGAGGCCTGGTCTCCGCAGCAAGCCGAGTACGCGTAGCGCCTCCTGCAGGTCATCATGCAGCTTGGTTTTTGCACGAGTCTTATATTTCAGTAGTGTCTGGCGATGGTAGACACGAACACCGGTTGCTCCGATGTCCATGTGTTGCAAAAGTCGGGCTTTTTTAACAAAAATAGCACCATTGTGGATCCGGAGTGGCCGCTGCGTGCTACCGCGCCGCCATCTTGGATGGGAGATCCATCGCCACAGACTTACTAATATTCATCACATCATTGCAGATTCAATGCATCTGCGGGAGACAAACACAAGTGTTGTTCTATGCATGGCAAGTTTTCATGGTAAATCCAAAAAGACAAACTTTAATACTTCACTTAACACGGTGACATCTTCCTAACTTTTCACCTAGTTACTGCGGTAAACAGCTGCTACCTGCACTCACGCTGATGACGTAATCTGGCTGCAGTTTGGACCCAAATAATATGATGTGAGCACAGACCAGCGCGGGCAGCGGCAGGGGGAGGAAACCAACTCTGGTTCGCTCCAAGCAATCGAACCATGTGTGAAAGTACCCTAAAACAGCAGCAATTTAAGTAGCATTAAACTCTTTCCAAAGTCTAAGTGGGAGATTGACTAATTAAAAACTAGTCTCCCCATAGGTTGCCTATTCATTGCAATGGGCATTAAATCTCTTATAGTCTAATCCTCCTCTATTTAAATCACCCGTCAAACTGTGGCTATCTGTTTGCTATGGCAATCGTGAAGCTGGATTCATGATTCACATGAGGGGGTCAAGTCCCGCTTTGACCTTCATATGAAAAGCACTTGCAAAAAACATCTCATGCAGTGTTTTTGTGATAGTTAAGACTTGACCTGCTCTGTGATAATTAAATAGCACCTTATAGAGGCTACAAAGTAATTGGTTTCTGTCACAAGTCCCATCTGGGCTTGTTTTGTGCATACAAATTGTGTTAAGAGGTCCTTTCCCATCACTGATGTGTGTGTGTTTGTTGTTGTTTGTGAGTCAGTGTAATGACTCACAAACATGTGTGGATGTGGATGCATCGCAAAGGTTCCGCCCTAGTCCCACCAATGTTTTTGCTGGTTTATGCTTTATTAATGGTAATTGTGATAATTGCGATTATTAAAAAATAAAGCATCAAACTTTTTTAATTAATCGTATGCGTTAATGCATTAATTTTGATAGCTATACAAATTTTCCTACCAAATGTTGGTGTGGAACCATCTAAATTTACTGGTTTTATTAGTTGAAAGTACTATTTTATATGACTGAATGAACCTGACTACTAGTGGTAGACCGATATGGGTTTTTTAATGACTGATGACGATATCCAGAGAGCAAGGTGGCCGATATATCACACTATTAAGAAAATAAAATTGCATTTAGCACTATATTTACACAATTTCACACAAACTTATTTTTTTACTTTGTAAAAAATAATCAAAAAAAATTATATTGTATTTGGTAAAATATTGTAAAATTTCCAAAAGACAGAGAATGGTTGCAGGTCACCTACCCTCTTGATGTAGGTCTGTGCCATCAGGAGGGCAATCTTCAGAGAGAGTGCCTTAAGCTCAGCTGACTCAAAGCGGGCCCCTTGTAGGCCTTGCAGGACTAGAGAGGTCCCATGAGGGAAAGAGGTGCGGTCTGGAGGGATTCAACCTCCTGGCGCCTCTCAGGAACATGATGATCAGTTCGTGCTTTCCTAAGAACTTACCACCCACAGTGTCATGGTGTGCAGCTATAGCGGCAACATACACCTTCAAGGTGGAGGGGGACAGCTGTCCCTCCAACCTCTCCTGCAGGAAGGAAAGAACCAACCCGACTGCGCAACTCTGGGGGTCTTCGTGTCGGGAAGAACAACACTTGGTGAACAGACGCCACTTCAAGTCATACAGGTGCCTCGTAGAGGGGGCCCTAGCCTGAGTGATTGTGTCTACCACGGCGGGTGGTAGGCCACTTAGGTCTTCCGGGTCCTGTTCAGGGGTCAGATGTGGAGGTTCCAGATGTCTGGTCGCGGGTGCTAGATGGTGCCCCGTCCCTGAGAAAAAAAGATCCTTCCTCAGGGGAATTTGCCAGGGAGGAGCTGACGCGAGGAGCGTGAGATCCAAGAACCTAGTCTGGGTGGGCCAGTAGGTTGCTACTAGGATGACCTGTTCCTCATCCTCCCTGACCTTGCACAGGGTCTGTGCAAGTAGGCTCACTAGGGGAAACGAATATTTGCACAGTCCAGGGGGGCCAGCTGTGTGCCAGCGCGTCTATACCAAGGGGTGCCTTGGTCAGGGCATACCAAAGCGGGCAGTGGGAGGATTCTGGGAAGGTGAACAGGTCTACATGTGCACGCCCGAATCGACTCCAGATCAGCTGGACTACCTGAGGGTGGAGTCTCCACTCCCCCTTGCGGGTCATGACAGCGTGTCCGCTGTAGTGCTGAGGTCGCAGTGGCATGGGCGGGCGAGTTGTGACATACGACAGGAGCGTAAATCGCCTTGATGGTTTATGTATGCTACCATTGTCGTGTTGTCTGTCCGAGCCAGCACATGCTTGCCCTGGATCAATGGCCGGAACCTCCGCAGGGCAAGCAGTATTGCCAGCAACTCGGGGCAGTTGATGTGCCAATGTAGCCGTGGGCCCATCCATGAGCCGGCGGCTGCGTTCATTGCAAACAGCGCCCAAGTCTGTCTTAGAGGCGTCGGTCATAACCGACAGTCTTTAGCTGTGCAGCCGCCGCAGGTGGACATGTCTACATGGATCTTGAGCCGCACCGGGGCAGGATATATTAAAAGGCCTCCGTCTACTGCTTCACCACCGAAAACTGCTGGGCAAAGTCCCCGAATAGGCCAGCCTGGGAAATGGGGGTGTTCAGGATTTGTGCGCCATAACCTTTATTGCACAGAGGGCAAGGCTGGTCGCCGAGCGCAGCTCCTGCATCAATCCTGGGGCGGAACTACCCTCGTGCAGTTCTTTAAGCGCCTTGGCTTGGTGTACTTGCAGGAAAGCCATGGCATGCAGGGTGGAGGGGGATTGTCCAGCGGCACCGTAGGCCTTCGCCATCAGGGACGACGTAAACCTATCCTATCCTGAGGTCACCAGAACCGACTGGATCCAGCTCCATTCCTGCTTCGTGTTGGACTCCACTGCTATGCGTCACTGTGTGATTATGACTAATAGCAGCCGGTGCCAGCCAAACATCTCTTCTGTCTATTACAATGGACATCAGAGGATGAACTGATGCCAATTCCAACCATAAGACATGGGATACTTCATATGCCATTGCCTGAACCTTGGATTTAGTATACACTTCACCAAAATTTCCAGCCAGGTTAAACTGCGATGCACCTAACTGATCTCTGCCTGCATCACATTGGTCTAATGATGGACTACACTCTTGAAATGGAATACACAAACTATCATTTAATTGCCAACAAAACCCTTCATCAGCCAACTAACATGGGCAATTGCATCTATGTGAAATTCTGCAGTTAATCCAGGATGGACTTCAAAGCTAATGTCATTAATCTTACAGTTCATACAAAATATTTGTTTAAACAATGACCCTTAACACTTGTTTAGTTTAATAATTTTAAACCATGACTTGCACTATACATAAGTAATATTGTCATTATATTCATGATCCCCACTGTTAGTCCAGTTTCTCCCAAGTTTATTTTTCTCCATTAACCAAAATTGTATGTAGTTTTGTGTTCCTTGCCACAGTCACCTTTGGCTTGCTCACTGGGGTTATAATTACAATTATTATTTAATTATATTTAAACACAATACACAATCGTATTTTATCAAACTACACAATTATGACTCTTAAGACATTATAGATATTACAATGTTATCTTCTGTTAATGCCTGATCTTCTGTAAAGCTGCTTTGAAACAATGTGTGTTGTGAAAGGCGCTATACAAATAAAAGTTACTTGACCTATAAGCATTTCTGCCAAATTCTCACAAGATTCACATTTGCTGCTACTAAGGTTGAGGTATGGGAAGGTTTAGGAGTAGGGTAGGGTTAAGGATTTAGGATAAGGGTTCGGGTAGGGTTAGGTTTAGGTTGGATCAGACGCTGAGGCAACTGAGATTCGTCCTCCGCCACCCGGGGACTTGGAGCGCATTGGGAATTTGGCATTCCAAATTGGGGAGAAAGAAAAACATTATCTTCCAAATGCACAGACTTATATTATAAAAAGATCATTAAGAAAAGATAAATAAATGTTAGTTGTAAATGGATTATTTTCCCTTTCATTGTAGTTACTTTGTCCGTTTCTCCATAAATCATTAAGTATAAAGAAAATCTAAGCCAATCACAACTCTGCATCAAACCACAATGTGAGCAGAGCACTGGACAGTATTCAAACGTATTCTAATTAGGATTCCACATCTGACGCAGTGAGCTGTAAGACTCCGACTCAAGTCACGGATTAAAGAATGATGCACTGCATGTGAAATCTCTATTTGTTGGGTCTTATACAAGAAAAAGTAATCCCTTCTGACTATTTTTTAATCACGGGAAAATAGAAATATCTTGTTCCTTGAAATACAGACACCACACATACAGTGAGACATTCTTTACATAAACACACAAATAAAATTATTAATAGACAGAAAACGTTTGACATGATCTTACAACAAGCATCTGCCAAGACAGAGGAACTCAATTTTGGAAAGTTTAAATGGTTTAAATAAAAAGGAGTTTAAATGATGTGCCCCCTTTATGCCATTAAAGTCAATGGGCAGCAGCAGTCCATACATGGATTTATCACATCATATATTATTTCTTAGCCACATTTAACTCTGACCTACTTATTTCTGATTGCTTTAGTATTACAGAGGAGAAAAAGTACAAAAGGCTACTTCAAGTGGAGGCTCACACACAAGCTGCTCTGGAGAGATAATATTGTGTCATTGAATTACAGGAACACAATATTTCATATTAGTGCCATATACAATTTATGATGCTATAAAAATGAGGGTTAAAATAGTAAGTAGGGATGGAATTTAGCTCCAGAAAGATGATCAAGAGAGGATCAGCATTTATAAAAGAACACATTCCACTGTAACAAACACAGAATAAATGTACACAAATACTGTACAAAATCTACAATATACTGTATATTATTGATAAAATAAGTTTTAAATTTTAATGGAAAAATCAGCAACTTTATTGTTGAAATTATGATAGCAAACAAATGGACTGACTCAATGCAAAAGTATTTGAGTTATAATGCTCAAGATTCTGCACCCCGTCTGCTTGTTGCCAAGGCCGTCTCCCTGAGGCGGCTGCACCGGATCCGCCCCTGCCTTGAGCCCCCCGCAGGAAGTAGATGCCACCCATCTCACGGCCGGCAGTGAAGAAGAAAACTTCCAAGCGCCCCTGAGATGGGCGACCCAGGGACACAAGGATCCACTGCCCTGGAGCTGGTAAGAAGACAACTCCATCCCCGGTGGAGGGCCGGGAGGAGAATGTTTTGTTCTTTTTTCATTTTGTTTTGCCGAAAGCCCCAGTAGCTGCAGTACCCAAACATTCAACAAAAGAGCAGTTTCCTCATTCCCTGGGTCATATAACCGGTGTGTTCGGTCGTCACCCTGACCACTGGCTTCTATCTCTTTCTGGCAGGTCCACCACCCCGGCGGCAGCCTCCCCGCCCCCGCGCACCAAGCTGTGGTACACACATACTCATACCCGGACGGCTCCGATGGATCGCGGGGACGAAGCACCTCCTCCCCCCTCCTCGTCCAATCCACTGGTGAGTACCAGGAGTCAGGTAAGTGCTTTGATGTCTCTCGACTCAAACCCCGTCAATGTGGCTTCCCTGGCTCTGCCCCGCTGCAAGGCCCCACCTGCTGCTACGTCCGACAAAATTGTTCCCCTGGTCCCCTCGCCCGGAGCTTGGACACATGGCTTACGCTCTCCAACACATCGCGGTGGCTAACCTGGACCGTCCGACTCGGCTATGCGATTCAGTTCACCAGAAGCCCGCCCAGGTTTGCCGGCGTCCTCTTCATCACGGTGAAGGGCGAGAACCATCGCCAACCTTCTACGGAAGCATGCAATAGAGCCTGTCCCTCCAGCCGAGATGAAGAAGGGGTTTTACAGCCCCTACTTCATTGTATCCAAAAAAGGTGGTGGGTTGCGGCCAATCTTTGACTTACGGGTTCTGAATCAGGCCTTACACAGACTCCCGTTTAAGTTGCTGAGGCGCATTCTAATGAGCGTCCAGCATCAAGATTGGTTTGCGGCGGTAGACCTGAAAGACGCTCGATTCTACATTGTCACCGACCTTTCCTGCGGTTTGCTTTCGAGGGCCGGGCGAACCAGTACAAAGTCCTCACTTTCAGCCTGTCCTTGTCCCCTCGCGTCTTCACAAAAGTTGCAGAGGCTGCCCTTGCCCTGTTAAGGGTTACGCATTCTCAACTACTCGACGATTGGCTAATCCAAGCCCCCTCGAGAGACACGTTGTGTGCGCACAGGGACTTCAGCCAACTAGGACTTTGGGTCAACTGGGAAAAGAGCAAGCTCCTCCCGGTTCAGAGCATCACTTTTCTCAGTCTGGAGTTGGACTCAGTCTCGATGACAGCGCGCCTCACAAACGAGCACGCCCAGTCCGTGCTGACCTGTCTGAAGGCGTTCAGACAGAAGACTGCGGTCCCACTGAAATTATTTCAGAGGCTCCTGGGGCATATGGCGTCCTCGGCGGTGGCCACACCTCAGCAGGGTTGATGCATATGAGACCGCTCCAGCACTGGCTCCAGACTTGAGTCCCGAGATGGGCATGGTGCCACGGGACACATCGCGTGGCCATGACGCCGATCTGTTGTCGCCTCTTCAGCCCTTGGAACGACCTTGCATTCCTTCGGGCAGGGGTTTTCCTAAAGCAGGTCTCCAGGCACGTTGTGGTTCCAAGGCGGGCTGGGGCGCTATATGCAATGGGCACGTAGCTGCCGGCCCCTGGACAGGGGCTGCGTTGGCACATCAACTGCCTTGAGTTGTTGACAGTACTGCTCGCCCTGCGGAGGTTCTGACTGTTGATCCATGGCAAGCACATGTTAGTTCGAACCGACAACATGGCGACAGTGGCTTATATCAACCGTCAAGGCAGTCTACGCTCCCCTCGCTTGTCACATCTCACCCGCTGTCTCCTCCTCTGGAGTCAACAGCACCTCAAATCACTGCAAGCCGTTCCCTGTAGGCAACCCCTTATGACGTATTTTCCGCTGAAATATGTTTCCTTGTTGGCAAACGGCGTCTTCCTTAGGCAGAGACCCCTCTGTCCCGGTCTCCAAGCTTGTAGAGCTCACACCTACCATGGCACTTCTCCACAACGCATACTTTCGTCTAGTCTCGGCAAGACCATGTTATGTATTTCCACTTAATACCCCCCGGGCAGGGTTTGGTCCCCGCAAAATAAATAAATGCATGAAAAAAATAATTATATTAATTTCAGGGATCCAAACTCCTCACTTTTATGAGAAATTCTCCGTTTTGAAACCATAATTGGTCACTTTTGTGAAGAGCTAAATTTTTAAGACTCTTTCTGTCTAAATGACGGATGATTAGAAAGTCTGGTAATGTGACATTTATTTATTAATTTTTTTGCATAACCGAATTTCAAACATTAAAAGTAAACATGCTACTAATACGGACAGAAAACATGGACAAGTTCTTGAAAAGGATAAATATTGACGATGGTTAGCCTATGTGGGATTGTGGTGTGTCGTAGAATTATTTAGTCGTAAAAAGTGTGCCATGGCAGAAAAAAGGTTGGGAAACAATGAACTAATTTATTCTTCAACCTATAGTTATGCTGCATTAGTCAGGTCCACATATTCACATATTCTATAAGGTTACCAGAACCTGCCAGATCCAGCTTCGGCCCTGCCTGATGTGCAACTCCCACTGCTATGTGTTGCTGAGTGATGACGACTAACTACAGCCTGTGCCAGCCAGACATCACTTCAGTATACTACTTCACAGAGAATAAACTGCTGCCAACTCCAACCATAAAATCTCTGACTGAATCTTGGACTCAGGATGGATGTTACCGAAAATGAACTACCACAAGCTTCCAGTCAGATTGTGATGCACCTCAGTGAACACTGCTTCCATCATCTTGGACTACACTCTCTTAGGAATACATAGACAATACATAAATTGCCAGCTAAAGCCTTCATTAGCCAAATAACAAAAGACAATGCATCTGTGTGCACTTCCGCAGTTAATTCAGGATGGATGTCAAAGACTTTGACATTAATCTTACAATTCTTACAAAATAAGTATGTTTAAACATTTGCCACCAACATTTACTCAGTTTACTAATTTCACCCATCAGTGTAAAAGCAAAGGAATGTTGATCTACAAAAGTCAGAATGAAATGTGCTAGCCAATACAGGTCCTGTCATACAAATGAATTGAACATGAATGTGCTCAACAACATGCACACCTCCTATCAAAAAGTTAAAAAAGCCCCCAGGGCACAGCCTTAGCACAAAGACTGCTCAACATCATCCATCCATACTTAAATACTAAAGGAATACCATCTTTGAATGCATCCCTTATGAGATCACTTTTGTGTAGCCCTATGTCAAGTTGCCAAGAGCTAATGCACTGATCATAGTAAAGAGAATCAATCATCTTTATAGAAGTCAAACCTAATAATTGCAATAAAGTGACAACATCCTGCCAGTCCAAAAAGGTTTTTGGGAAAAGGTAATAAATTTACAAATTTTCTTAAAGGGTAACTAAACCCTAAACCAACTTTTTTTAGTTAATGATCTGTAAGAATGGGGCTTTATTAGTACTGGTCATTGATTCAAGTAATTTTTTTGACATTTGTGTATAAAGTGTTTTAATTCTACAATATATGGTGTAAAAACTTCTGAGTGCTGCCCTCTTCAGGTTGAACAGTGGCTACTGCAGTTGAATTTTCCTATTGGCTATTTGCGGTACTTCGTGACGTAACCGGTGACAGCTGACGTAAGCAGGTTCCAGCTCACCACGCCCTTGGTACGAGCTACCACGCCCATAGCAGTATAAAAACCATCTCGTTTCGTCAAAACCACTGTAGCGAGTCAGGAGTTGGAATTGCGAGTATTGAAAACGATCAGGATAGAGTATTTTAGCATCTATTTAGCATAGCATTTATTTAGTTATTTAGATTATTTAGTGTAGTCTAGGTAGTTAATTAGCATATTTGTTAGTGTAGTATTGTTAGAAGCATAGTTAGTTAGTAGCATAGTATTGCGTCAGTTAGGATAGCTTCAAGTTAGCGTAGATTATCTGTATTTAGTACAGTGGTCAGGATGGTACGTAGCTGTAGTGTTGCTGGTACGTAGCTGTAGTGTTGCTGGTTGCAACAGCACTACTGGACTGTATTGCTTTCCAGCAGACTTGGAAATTAGGGACCAGTGGTTGCATGTCCTTGGCCTGGAAGACCGCGAGTTCCCGCCTAGAGCTGTAGGAGTGTGCAAACTGCATTTTACGTGGGATTGCTTCTCCAACGCAATGGAGGTGGAAATGGGCTTCTCCAAACAGCTCGCGCTGAAAAGCGATGCAGTGCCAAACGCTGCTCCTCCTGCATGGACTCCACCACCGCAGCGGCGTCTTGAGGTGAGTGATCATATATATTTAAATCCCAATTTATGGTTAGGCTAAAGTTAATCCTCTGGGGTAGACAAACGCGCCGGCGCATTTGCTAGATTTTTTCACATAGCGGCAAAATATGAATATGCCTACAGAGCGCGCGCTATTGACATCAACTCGATAAAACTCATCAGATTAATGTACATGTCGTCTTGCGACCGTGTGAGGAATAATAATAACATAATAGTAATAATACTCCTGGAGAAAATTACCACTCCAGTCACTCTCCATTTTAGAGTCTGACAGCAGCTGTCAATTAATCCGTCACTACGGGTCTCAGGTGCACGCCCCCCCGCTCAGCCCAGCCCTCGTTTTGTCCCCTCTATCCCCGCTGGTGTCTGCCCACTTTTCCAGCATTTTTCAAATATTTCTAGTGGGTGGAGTCAGGGGTTTAGTTACCCTTTAAGGTTTTATGCACTTACATAATGCCTCTGATCTTTAGGGTTTCTAAGTGTCTATCTGCTGACTGTTTAGCAAGAACCTAACATGACATTATGATTCTGATGAGGCTCTATGTGCTTTTATGACTGCTTTGGTTTCTGTAATCTTATTGAATGTTACACTGCAGGAATGTAGAAAAAAAAAAATATATATATATAAAAATAATAGAATTGCAAGCTCAGCACTCTCCATCTGGTAAAGACCAGACTAAACTGCACATGAGAGGCCAGCGCTACCACATAAATCAGCTGAAAAAATGCTTTGGTAAAACATGACATTAACTCTAATCTTGTATGAAAAAAACCTTAACACATACTATGTTATGGGGTGGGCGAAATTACCAAAATGTTATATCACGATATTAATAATTTTGATAATACTACCGCGATAATACTACTAATACTAGATAATACTAAAACTAGAGATGCACCGAAATTTCGGCGGCCGAAATTTTTCGGCCGAAAATGGCACTTTCGGTTTTCGGCCGAAAGAGAAAAAAGGCCGAAAATATGAGCCGAAAATATATACCTCCTCGCCCGCCCCTCAGTGCTCTGATTTCAATCTGGATCGATCTAGCCCTTATCACAGCGCTACCCAACAAAGGTCGATCATGTCAGCGGTGTGGAAATTCTTCAAAGTTTCTGATAAGGACATCAAATTTGCGATCTGCAGTGTTTGTTCAGCAGAACTTTCAAGATATATATATATATACACAGAGTACAGCAAGAGATTCTACAGGAAAGCGCCCCGATCCACAGCAGTGCCACAACTAGCGCAGCTACACCACAACTTGAGGCGTATTTAGCTGAACTACGCCAGAAGCGACAATCCCCTTGACTACGGTGGCATAAACAAAGACCGCTTTCCTTTGCTTGTGCGGATTGTGCACAGGTATTATCTGCCCAAGCACCAGCACAGAGAGTGAGAGACTGTTCAGTGCAGCATCTCATGTTCTTGATGAGCTTTCTGACAGGAGAAACTGTCAGAAAATTTTGCAACTTTTGTTCTTGAAGAGAAACCTGTCACTTGTACTTAAATAGAAAGCAGTCCAATATGATGTGTATAGCAATTACATTACACTTGTTCTTCACTTGAGGATATATCTGTCGTTTACAGTTGCCTTTGGATTTAGTTCAATTACTGCTGTTTTGCACTGTTGTTTTGCACAATAATTTTCACTTAAAGTGTACATACGTTTACATAAACAGAATAGAGCACTGATCTATATATATATAATTATATATTATAGTTTTATATAGATCAGTGGAATAGATGCCCTCTTGCCATTCTGTGTTCTGCCTTTTGTTTTAATTAAAATTACTGTTGCATATTTAAACTTTTTGAAAGATGTTAGCTAAGTTCATTACTTGACTGTTGTTTTGCATATAATAGTTTTCTAAAACTTTACATTATTTGGATAATTGTTAATAAAATCTGTAAAATTAGATTTTTACAGAACTGAATGAAGAATAATATTTAATATAGTTTTAAAATATTTTTTGTCCAATTTTGGTGTTACTTTCAATAAAAGTGTGATTTATTTTATTGGTTTGTAGTTTTTTAATTCAGATTCATTAAATTCATGAAATTAATGAAAAAGTATAAAATTAATACAATTATACACAACATTTTTTATTTTTATTTTTTTTTAAATAGGTAAAAATTTCGGTTTCGGTTTCGGTTTTCGGCCAAGTGCATCCTGGATTTTCGGTTTCGGTTTCGCCCAGAATTTTCATTTCAGTGCATCCCTATTCACGATAATAATTAGTTTTCTGCAAAACCAATAAAATCAGATAACATAATAAATAACCATATTGTAATGCCTATTTTTGGAAATAGTCAATGAAATAAATACTTTTTAAATGAAAACTTCTTCATCTTACATAATTTTGTCTTCATTTAGAACTTGACAAAGTTAAAAAATTATTTAAACACTCAGCTTTATATCACCCTTACCATAATACTCAATTTCACATTATCCCACATTTTAGTCTGATATGTTGTTGATTCAGTTTTACTATAAACTTTCCTCAAGAAACTGAAGATCTTTTCAAAGCAAAGTAACAAAGAAAATATTACATAATTTTAGTAGAAAATACACAACGAAAATAACATGTCTTGCAGAAAATATAGAGCGCATCTATTGGTTTTCATAATATTCTTTAGCATTCTTCATTATAAGGAGTTAAAACACATTGCTTGTATTACCATAAGTGTTTATTGTTGCGCGACAGTTTGCAGATTATATTTTTCTAATCTGTGTCATTTTTGTGAACCAGATGTCGCACCTGTTTTAATAACAAGCTCCCTTCATTTTCTTAACTTTTCTTTTGATCACATCAGCAAAAATTCATGAAATGATGGAGACGTACAGATATGCGATGTGCGCACCTCGGCATGTTAAAGAGATGATCATGGTGTCTGGATCACAGTGACGCTGTCCGGGCAGAGTGTGTCAGTCAGATCACGGTGGACTTCTGCATCCTCTGCTGTAGAGCGCTCAGAACCAGAATTGCAAAGAATCAGCCATGAGTTTGTGGGCGTGTTAGTGCCGTTGCCTGATCTGCATTATTCCTTTGGTCAATCTGGAATTAAACCAGTGTGCACCAATTATTGGTGAATTCATTCCCCACTTAAGCCTGCAGTTTCACATGAAGCGTGTCCACTGATAGATACAGTCACCCTGCGCACATGGATATTTACATATCGCGATATACACACAACATAGCAAAATCGCTGTTGATTGACACTTTATATCATCACCATTATATATACTGCTCACTTATCTGAATTCCCCCTAATATGATACTATTGTATATGGGCTACTTAGACTGGTGCTAGGAATAAAAACAAGCATTTTAAATAAACATATTTTAAATTATATAAATACACAAATACTTTTATTGTATGTGTGCACTAAACATAGTCTATGTTCTGCAAAGCTTTAGTTTAATCCATACCTCAATTGATTTGTATAATTAATACATGAGACAAAATATTGTGTCTTGCCCTTAGACATACCACTAATGTGAACTCTGTTTCTTTCTTGTCACTACCTCGCCTATAGGCCTATAAATGGCTTTTTACATATTGCATAAAACCTCAAACAAAACATGACAGATTCAAAGAACTCACACTATGTGTGCAAATATTAAGCCTATTTAGCTAATTATATCCATTATCATAAATATGTACTATTAGTGAATTCATAAAGCAGTGACAGGTTAATTTGGGGAATAGAATAAAGGAAATTACAGTTTGGATCAGATGCCTGAGTATGTGGAAACTACTTTTAAAAAATGGACCTGTAAGGTCTGGACGCATCTTATAAAACCACTTCCAGAGTAATGGTAGCCTAAGGCACTGAAAACAGTTTTTATCTTAATAAATCTTACAGAAAACTGAACAGGACACATCTGTAAGCCAATGTAATGTACCTTAAAAGATAATGAATGCAGAGGGCTGCACACCAGAAAGAACTCTGGGCCACATGTGAAAAAGCATTACTTGTGTTATACAAATAGCATACTTTTAAGAATAGCAACATTACATAACCTTTTGAGTGCAATATTCTTTCAAAATCATTGAGACATCACACATGAGCGGCACGACATGTCATTCAAAACATAAAGTGTGAAATTCAGATTTAAGGGATTCAAGCAGCTTAAAACAAGCACTGTTGAAGATCCCATCCTACATGTAAACTAAGGTTGGGAATCAGTAGGGACCTGGAGATACAATATTATATCAGTATCTTGGTTACGAAGACTCACAATAGAATAAAATTGCAATTCTTAATTTTTAGTGTATAGTATAGCAAAACTGTGGTATATTGAGGTATTTAGTCTCTTTCATCTGGACTTTGGTGCTTTGCGCAATTACTGTATATTAGGTCTGAAACGAATAGTCAACTTTATCGACAACGTCGACAATATAATATTGTAGACAAAAATTTTCATTGTCGAATAGTCATTCGATCTCGATTAATGTAACATAAAATCACACAGCAGCACTGCAGAATTACACAGCTCACATTCTAAACTTTCCAAACAGCTTCAGGTGATGTAGATCGCAAAGAATGAGGAATTATAATGCAAACATACAAAATATGTAAATGCAGAAGCACTCTTTTTGTGGAATAAGTGGAGCTGGAGCTGCCGCGCCGCTGAAACAAAACTTGCGTGTTGAGCGTCTTTAAACGAAACACCCCAGCGTTACCTCTTTAATGCAGTTATTTTTAATGCATTATGCTTTATTAAAGGTCAAAAATATGGAAGAAGATTGTGTAAATAACTACAAACTCCGAAACTGGCTTTTCTCTGTGCGGTCAGCGCCTCCTCTATGAGTAGCGTGAAGTTTCCCGATCTGAGGGGGAAAGATTGAAACTGCACCCGGCTGATGCACACTCTGTCGTGGGTGCTGATGCTCATCCCTCGAGCGCGCATATTTAATGCAGATATATTATAACGTGATGGGTCGTGACTTAATGACTCATAATAAATGTGTCACTGTGCATTTCTTATCGTGAAGAAAACGTATCGGTTACCTAACGTAACCTCGGTTCTCTCTAGATGAGGGAACGAGTATTGTGTAAGCTAGCTTACGCTACGGGAAAGATTAATCTTTTCTGAGATATTGAAGCCAAAAAATTATCCTTAATTTTTGTATCCATTGTCAACGCAGTGCGGCAGCTGCAGACCTTGAGCGGGCTAGCTAGCGAGCTCATAGGTTGCTCTGCGGCAACTGCTGCAGCCTATAGACGAGCTTGGGCGAACTCGCATCCAATGAGAGGCGTCCGCGCGCTCACTGCAACAAAGCCCGCCAAAATGGGCGTGACTAGAGTACATATAAGCGTAGTTCGTAGGCTGGAAACCTGGTTTTCATTGACTGAAGCGAAAAGTCGCTGCGTGGCGCGAAGCACGGCCGGCTACGCAATACTCGTTCCCTCATCTAGAGAGAACCGAGGTTACGTTAGGTAACCGATACGTTCTCTTACGAGAGGTTCTCTCGTATTGCGTAAGCTAGCTTACGCTACGGGAACCCATTGTCAACGCCGTGCGCGTCAAGCATCCACTGTATGAGCCCCAGGGAATTAAGGGGGACCCGGGGAGCCCTTATGAGTGGGGAAATAATATTTGGCCGGCAAGAATGCGGGTCATTGATTGTGTAATACATAAGCACATAGTGGGAAGGGAACGACAGAGCGGCGGTGCCGGTCTGTGTGGAATGTGTCCCATCAGTGCAGCTCACCAGGGGAGCTGTAGCGTATTAAACCGCTAGTAGTTTTGCCTGCAGAGCGGGCACTTCCATATTGTAAAATCTGACAAAGGTGGAGGGGGAAGTCCATCCCGCTGCCACACATATGTCGTGAATGGAAATCCCGCTGGACCATGCCCACGAGGATGCCATGCCTCTAGTGGAGTGAGCCCTAATGCCCAACGGGCATGGCAGGTCTTTTGACGCGTATGCAGCAGCAATAGCTAGATAGTGTCTGTTTCGAGGCGGCGAGACCTTTGGTGTGCCCTCCGAACGAAACGAAAAGCTGCTCAGAGCGTCTGAAAGCGGCGGAGCGCGCAGTATACAATCTCAGTGCTCTGACCGGGCAAAGGAGATTGGCGTCGCGTTCGCTATAGGGTGCTGGCAGCGCCGATAGGGAAATGACCTGTGCTCTGAAAGGAGTACCGATCACCTTGGGAACATAGCCGTGTCTAGGCTTTAAAATGACCTTGGAGTCACTTGGTCCAAACTCAAGACACGCAGCGCTGACAGACAGCGCGTGAAGGTCTCCCACACGTTTGACTGATGACAGGGCAGTCAGAAAAACGGTTTTGAGTGAAAGGTATTTCAAATCCACGGATTGAAGTGGTTCGAAAGGGGGCTTTCATAGTTTCGAGAACTATAGAAAGATCCCAGATAGGAACCGATGGGGGCGCAGGGGGTTCATCCTTCTAGCTCCCCTGAGGAAGCGGATGACCAGCTCGTTTTACCCCATGACTGGCCGTGCAGGGGTTCAGCGAACGCCGCAACGGCCGCCACATACACTTTGAGCGTGGATGGGGATCTGCCCTTATCCAGCAGCTCTTGTAGAAATACGAGCAGCGACGACACCCCACATGTCCGCGGGTCCAGGTCTCGGTCGGTGCACCATTTTGAGAACACAGACCATTTTGACGCATAGAGTCTTCTCGTGGAAGGGGCTCTAGCGTGTATGATGGTGTTTATTACTCCTTCTGGCAGAGCGACGGGTAGTCGTTGATCACCCACGCATGCAGCGCCCAGCGCTCTGGGTGGGGATGCCAGATCATGCCGCGAGCTTGAGAGAGGAGGTCTGCTCTCACTGGAATGGGCCACGGGGCTGTCAGTGACAGCTGTGTAAGCTCCGGGAACCATGTCTGATTCTCCCAGCGCGGGGCTATGAGGAGCACCGAGTGACGCGTTTCCCTGATCCTCTGCATTACCTGTGGCAATAGCGAGACGGGAGGGAAGGCGTAAAGCGGGTGGTTGGGCCAGTCCTGGGCCAGCGCGTCCTCGCTTTTCGAGAAAAATATTGGGCAGTGAGAGTTCTCTTCTGACGCAAAGAGGTCTATCTCCGCTCTGCCGAATAGGTGCCATAACGTCTGGACTGTTTGAGCATGCAGGGACCATTCCCCTGGGGGAATATTGTCTCTGGACAGTCTGTCCGGGCCGTCGTTCAGGTGGCCTGGCACGTGCGTCACCCTCAGCTAGCGCAGGTGGCACTGGGACCAACTCAGTATGCGTTTCGTCAGATGGAAGAGGTTCCTGGATCTGACACCGCCCTGACGGTTTAGGTAGGATACCACAGATCTGTTGTCCGAATGGACCAGGACGTGGTGACCCTGAATGACCGGGAGAAAGCGCACGAGCGCGTACTCGACCGCTATCATTTCCAGACAATTTATGTGAAGGAGCTTTTCCTGAACTGACCATAGGCCGAAAACCGGAGAGCCCTCGCAGACCGCGCCCCAACCCGTGTTGGACGCGTCTGTCGAGATGACTTTCCGGCGAGATACAGCTCCCATTGTCACTCCCCGCTGATACCATTCGGCCACTGTCCAGGGCTGCAGAGCTGAAATACAGGTCTGAGTCACCTTGATGGGCTGGCGGCCTGTGGCCCAAGCCCGGCGAGACGCGCGGGTGTTTAGCCAATGCTGAAGTGGGCGCATGTGCAGTAAACCCAGCTGAAGTACTGCTGCGGCTGAGGCCATGTAGCCTAGCACTCTCTGAAATTTCTTCAGAGGTGTGAGGCTGTTCATCTGAAATGATGCGGCTAGTCGCTGCACATGGCGCGCGCTGTGTAGATAAGCGAGCCGTCATTGCCACTGAGTCTAGTTCTATTCCAAGGAAGGAAATTGCCTGACTGGGCTGTAGTGAGCTCTTGGTCCAATTGACTGCAAGGCCCAAACTGTTCAGATGACTGAGGAGAACTGTCCTGTGAGACAGAAGGTCCGTATGTGATTGTGCCAAAATCAGCCAATCGTCCAAATAGTTCAGAATTCGCAAACCCTGACTCCGCAGGGGTGCGAGCGCCGCGTCCATGCACTTCGTGAAAGTACGGGGTGCTAAGGACAGGCCGAACGGAAGGACGGTGTATTGATAAACCTGGCCGTCGAAGGCGAATCTCAAGAATGGCCTGTGACGGGATTTATCTGAATCTGAAAGTATGCATTTTTCAGATCGAGAGAAATAAACCAGTCCCCCTGGCGCACATGCGCGAGGAGTTTGCTGGTTGTAATCATTTTGAACGGTCTTTTTGCAAGCGCTTTGTTCAAAACCCTGAGATCTAATATTGGTCTGAGTCCGCCGTCTTTCTTGGGGACAAGAAAATAACGGCTGTAAAACCATGACTCGCTCAGGGAAGGCGGCACTCTCTCTATGGCCCTTTTGCACAGAAGGTTTGCTATTTCTGAACGAAGCATGCACGCTGCTTCCGTGTTCAAAGTAGTTTCGAGCCGCGCTCTGAAGCAAGGAGGACGGCGATCGAACTGTAGCAAATAGCCCTGTTTCATTGTGCTTAACACCCATTCGGATATCCCTGGAATATCTTCCCACGCTTTGAAGCGTAATGTTAGAGGGTGAATGGCCAAATCGCTCTGATTGCCGCACACAGCGCGCTGAACAGAATGTGTGAGCGCGCTTACTGTGCTTATGCTGGACTGCTCGCAGACAGCATGGACAGGCTGTTCTGTGAGTGACTTCCCCGATTGAGGTGAATGGGGAAAGAGTCATGTCTGTTAAGTGATGCGCAAGCATAGCCACGGGCACGGGACTTACATACAGAGAAGTGTTTGCTGGCCGTGTGACAGAGCGGGCAGAGAATGGGCGCGCGCACGTATTCGTGAGCGCATTTATTGACTCTAACACTCGAGTGGTTCGTAACCGCTTTTGAGTGTGCTCTGATGGGGACATGGAACGTGTAATGCTTGTGTGTAGAGGTGAACACTAGATTGTGGGCACATTTTCTACACATAAGGCTTTATTTTGGGTCGCCGTGGAAACGGCGTTTGAGTGCAGGCAAGCGGGTAATATCACCGGCTTGTTGGCTGCTGAATCCACCACTGCAGTAGCCTGAGAGAAGGGGACTGACAGGGGGCGAAGCTTTGACGGTGGTCCGGCCGTGGCGGGACTGAGCCGTCGTTTTCTCAAAAAAGCTAGGAGGACTTCGATTGCTCAGATTTCAATACAATCATAGGCCGAGGCCCGCAGGGGGGCGGCGGTCTGCGGCGGCTGTCTGAGCGCGATCGAGGGCGGCCGCCCTGTCGACGCTGAGAAGTCTGGCTTGTTGAGCTGGGCGCTGTGAAGAGGCTCGTGCAGGAGGCTGGTCACGTGGGCGGCCTGCAGAGGAGCTAGCGCGACGAGGCAGAAAGAGATTCATGGCTTGGGCTTCGGAAACGGTCAACAATGCCACTCACCGCGGAACCGAAGAGACCGGACAGAGAGAGCGGCGCGTAGTGCGTTCAGCTTCTCCCAAGTCGGCTAGTCAGATCTGAAACAGCCTCTGTCTGTAAGACGGCCATGGAATGCAGAGCAGATGCGGCTTGGCCGGCGGCGGTATAGGCGCGGCCAACACAGGCGGAAGTAGTTCTGCAGGCATTAGACGGGAGCACCAGCTTAGACCGCCATCTCGCGGAGGGCGGGCAAAGGTGCGGCGTGGAGTCTGTTGGGAGCCTGCTCAGGGGCGGTGACCACTCGAGCCCGAGGCGGTCGACGGCCTGTGTGAGGAGGCGTTAGTTCCCCTTCGACTCGGCGCTGGTCCTGCTGGATTCCTGGGCCGAGGAGGAGGCGTGTGAGCCTGACCACTCCTCGCTGTCCGAAGCCATGATGGAACAGCCCTTATCCTCCGCTTCTTCGTCCGAGATGGCAGCAGAGCAGCCGCTCGGCGGCAACTGCGCTGGCCCGGTGGGCGGGAGGGTGAAGGCGATGCTCGAGGGAGGGGCTCCGGCGAGGCAATCGCTTCTACCACTGGTTCCGGCAGCCTTTGAGAGCGGCGCTTTTACTGCGTGGCTGAATGGAAGGCGCGCGGCGGCTTCGGTCCTGAGCGCTTCGAGTCGAGCCCGCAGGGTCGACATCGGAAGCTCCTCGCAGAGATCGCATCCGCCTTCAGCGAAGGCGAGCTCTGCATGCCCCAGTCCCAGGCAGAGAGCGCAGATGACGTGGCGGTCTCCGGTGCTGAGAGGGGCGCGGCATGAGGCGCAAGTGGAGCAAGGCATCTTTAAAAAGACGCTCGTACTCTTTTGTGAAGTTCATAAGAACTAGCTTGCTTTAAAAAGGATACGTCGCCGGATGGCGTAGCTCGCAGGACGGCTGAAGGTGGCGAAGACGGCCGGCTTCTTCGAGCGCTGTCCACGCTTGCTTGATGCCCCTCGAACGGCGACGCGGCTTCCAGTTCAGAGATGCGAAGAGCTTCGCTGAAGAGATGAAAATCAGGGTTCCAGCCTACGAACTACGCTTATATGCACTCTAGTCACGCCCATTTTGGCGGGCTTTGTTGCAGTGAGCGCGCGGACGCCTCTCATTGGATGCGAGTTCGCCCAAGCTCGTCTATAGG
Organism: Xyrauchen texanus; assembly: GCF_025860055.1. NCBI lineage: Eukaryota > Metazoa > Chordata > Actinopteri > Cypriniformes > Catostomidae > Xyrauchen > Xyrauchen texanus. The sequence continues at coordinate 24,545,258 of NC_068282.1, read as the reverse complement.
CTGCAGCAGTTGCCGCAGAGCAACCTATGAGCTCGCTAGCTAGCCCGCTCAAGGTCTGCAGCTGCCGCACTGCGTTGACAATGGATACAAAAATTAAGGATAATTTTTTGGCTTCAATATCTCAGAAAAGATGAATCTTTCCCGTAGCGTAAGCTAGCTTACGCAATACGAGAGAACCTCTCGTAAGAGAACTGGCAATCAGCGCAGCTTTATTAATAAGAGAAAGCTTGATTTTTTGTGAGTTAAAGATGGACTGAAGTAAACAGAAAGGTGAGAGAGGGTGTTACGATGATGCAGCGAGGCAGGCAAGGAGAGCGGATCTAAGAGCAGGCTAACTTTATTTACAAACAAAAAGGGCAGGTGCAAGGCAAAATCACGGGAACAAAGGAAAACTGCCGCGAGGGGCAAAACAAGGTTGTCAGACACACGATGGCATAGACAAAGGACTCGGGGAGAAAACGCAGACCAAGCAAAACAACATTCAACAAACGACAAAGGAAAGGGAAAACAACCGGGTTAAATAGACAGGACACGGTGATAACAAAATCATGAACCGGTGCGGACAATAACATTGTGCTGGCAGAGGGGGCCGGGAAAGATGGGAAATGTAGTTTTGACAGAGACAGTGAAACATGGGCGGACAACACGGAAGAAATGACAGGGAGCGTGAACGGTAAAACAGAAAGCACGGGCGGAAAACAAGGGAGCGTGACATGGAAAGTGACTAGTGACGGGTGAAACAGAAAACACGGGGTGGAGAACACGAAACACGGTGCAGACGACACGAAACGTGGCGCGGATGACGCGAAACACGGTGCAGGTGACACGAAACATGGTGCGGGTGACACGAAACCGTGACAGAGGGCAGTCTTCAGCCCATTATACACTGCAACAAAATACGTTTTTGATTTGTTTTCCGAAATATATATCTCCTTTAAAACAATGTAAATTTTTTTAGCAGATATACTGCAGAAGAAAAAATTGTTATCTGAGAATGTTGAATATAATATTAAAAATACAAATATATATATATATATACTGTATATATATATATATATGTGTGTATTCACCTGAGAAGCAGCATATAAGATATTTAGATTTGCTTTTAGAGAATAGATCTTGAATATAAGTATATTTTGTCTTTACTGCACTCGCAGATGTATAACCAAGAGAAAAAAATAAACTTATATACAAAATACACTTATATTTAAGAAACATTCACCTAAAGCAAGTCTAAATATCTTATATGTTGAACCTCAAATATGTATCTTGTTTTATAGAATTTTAGACTATTTTAAATGGAAAACAAGAAAAAAACACTTGATAACAATAGGATTTTTTGCAGTGAATTTCTTTACCGAATGAAACTAAATAAAAAGTATTTTTTCCCCTTTAATTCAATGAATGTCATTTAGAGGTATTTTTAAAAGATGATTTTGTCCTCTTTATTGTTAATAAGCACGTAAAATACAACCTTTTAAGTCAGGGCAAAAGCTGGATAATCGGTTAAGAGCTAATTATTAACCATTGCAATAATCACTGAATAGTCAAATAATCATTCTAATAATTGTAAGATTAATAAATTATCAAAATAATCATTAGTGGCAGCCCTAGAGTATATTCATAGTTTTTTCTGAGTATGGATTTTCATTTATTACAAATAATTGAGTGTGAGTGCCCGTGAGAATATTGATATATATAGGGAGGTAAAATAGCACAATAATGTGTCAATCTCCATTTTCCCAAAAATATTTTCACGAATATTTAACTGTAATATCTATTGTTGGCGTGAGACCATTGATACAGAATTGTGAGGTAAAATACTTTCCAATATGTTTCCATTTTAAACTTAATTTATTACCATGCAGATCAGAATGAGTACAATTGTGTGCTTTTAGCAAACGTCAATCAAAATAGCAACTGATGAGCTATATTCATATGGACCATGCTCAGCAGGTACAGTATAAGGCCAATAAAGACACATAAAACCATCTGCAGTACAGGCTGATCCTATATTCTGCTGATGTAACTTTAGAGGATGCACATCTGAAAGGATCTTGCTTGCCATGCATCTTGCAGTGATTTATTTTTTTTTGTTTTTTGATGCGCAGACAGTTGTTGGCATTTGGCAGCAGGACAGTACGTATCTGTGCCCTTGGTGACAGCCTCCACTCTCCCTTGCACTCTCCAAGCTCCTGGAACAAATCCAGCAGGCCTTCCATCTCCCTCCCCTGCTAGAAGAGGGCTATTTATCTCTTGACAGCAGCAAGGTCCATCATGCAAACATCTCTCCACTGACCATGCCACTCAGCTTTTGTTCAGCAGTCATGTCTGCTATGATCCTATTTCTCGGGCAGAATTAAACACTGCCACCCCTAATCTGCTTACATCTGTCCACAAACTTATCTGCAGCATACACATACCTTCTCAGAATATGGCAGGTTATCATGTAAAGGGCATAGTGCTGCCTCTCTTAGCAGACTGGGAAACTGAATTCACAGCAGCTACGGAAAGATATATCTACCTGAATGTTCCAGGAACTTCAGGAAGATGGTCAGAATATCATTGCCAAGGTCAATCTACACTCAAACAGATGAATAACTCTCTTGTTTTGTGATGTTTTTATGCTAAAAAATGTCAGGCAATTGTGCAAATACCTCAGTGTGACCTAAATTATGAAACGTTATTATAACGTTTTTCCAAAAGGCATCCTTTTCTTTTTTGGCAAAACTTCCAGTAGGGCTATTCCTCAATAAACTTTTTTTTTTTTTTTTTGCCTTAGGCCTCTTGAGATATTCATAGAAAGGTTTCAGACTAAAAAAATTTATAAACATTGTTGCCATTTACAAAATATACATACTGTATATATGTATGACCGGAGGTAGAATTATGTCAGAGGTCAGAGTTTGACAATCTGTTACAGTGATTATATGAAAAAGAGCAAAGTAGTTCACTAATAAGTGAGAATAGATCAGTTTCTCCTAGGTTTAACCACTTCACTGTTGGTATGTACAATATGCAAGTGAACACATTCATTTAGTAAATTATGGCATTATGGAATTTAAGAATCTGCATCCAGTTGCAACAAACTCCTTAAAGGAATATTCCAGGTTCAATACAAGTTAAAGTCGCTCTGAAGTGCCTTGACAAGCAAGGTTGGAGTTACTGTTTTAACGTATTTCCTACTGAAACAGAAAGTGGGGGTGGGACATGTCAAACTTCTCGCCCCATTTTTTAAATTAGCCAATAGGATTTGGTTTGTAGCCACACATTGACACACACCCCTTTCCATCACGCTGATCAAGCTAGAGCACTCTTACAGGGGAAACTTGAGAAAGATAATCTCAATATCGGCCAGCTATTACAAATATTTAAAAAACAAACGATGATCTAACTGTCAACATTACTACATAACCTGCCCACAAACGCACACGGTAAATCGCAGTCTTGTTTACGACGATGCGGGAGCCACTGTGCAATACAGATGAATGAAAAACAAAAGAATAAAAGATCATATATCCATGTTATGAATCACAATACACCAAGCATAATAATTAGAGAAAACTTGTGGAACTGTCAGCCCAGGAAACCTCCGGCTGCACAAAAAATATTTACATTTACATTTATGCATTTGGCAGACGCTTTTATCCAAAGCGACTTACAGTGCACTTATTACAGGGACAATCCCCCCCCGGAGCAACATGGAGTTAAGTGACATGCTCAAGGACACAATGGTGGTGGCTGTGGGGATCGAACCAGCGACCTTCTGATTGACAGTTATGTTCTTCAGCCCACTACACCTCCACCACTCATATATATATATATATATATATATATATATATATATATATATATATATATATATATATATATATATATATATATATATTAGGGCTGTCAATCGATAAAATGTTTTAATCAAATTAATTACATGATGTCCCGATTAATTAATCGCAATTAATGACATTTAATTGCATATACAAATATTTGCTGAGAAAGCCACTCATATAACAATAATTCTATATATAATGATGAAATAATTATACATAGTTATCTTTAAATATTAAAATATATATATATATATATATATATATATATATATATATATATATATATATATATATATATACACTCACCTAAAGGATTATTAGGAACACCATACTAATACTGTGTTTGACCCCCTTTCGCCTTCAGAATTGCCTTAATTTTATGTGGCATTGATTCAACAAGGTGCTGAAAGCATTCTTTAGAAATGTTGGCCCATATTGATAGGATAGCATCTTGCAGTTGATGGAGATTTGTGGAATGCACATCCAGGGCACGAAGCTCCTGTTCCACCACATCCCAAAGATGCTCTACTGGGTTGAGATCTGGTGACTGTGGGGGCCATTTTAGTACAGTGAACTCATTGTCATGTTCAAGAAACCAATTTGAAATGATTCGAGCTTTGTGACATGGTGCATTATCCTGCTGGAAGTAGCCATCAGAGGATGGGTACATGGTGGCCATAAAGGGATGGACATGGTCAGAAACAATGCTCAGGTAGGCCGTGGCATTTAAAAGATGCCCAATTGGCACTAAGGGGCCTAAAGTGTGCCAAGAAAACATCCCCCACACCATTACACCACCACCACCAGCCTGCACAGTGGTAACAAGGCATGATGGATCCATGTTCTCATTCTGTTTACGCCAAATTCTGACTCTACCATCTGAATGTCTCAACAGAAATCGAGACTCATCAGACCAGGCAACATTTTTCCAGTCTTCAACTGTCCAATTTTGGTGAGTTCTTGCAAATTGTAGCCTCTTTTTCCTATTTGTAGTGGAGATGAGTGGTACCCGGTGGGGTCTTCTGCTGTTGTAGCCCATCCGCCTCAAGGTTGTGCGTGTTGTGGCTTCACAAATGCTTTGCTGCATACCTCGGTTGTAACGAGTGGTTATTTCAGGCAAAGTTGTTCTTCTATCAGCTTGAATCAGTCGGTCCATTCTCCTCTGACCTCTAGCATCAACAAGGCATTTTCAGCCCACAGGACTGCCGCATACTGGATGTTTTTCCTTTTCACACCATTCTTTGTAAACCCTAGAAATGGTTGTGCGTGAAAATCCCAGTAACTGAGCAGATTGTGAAATACTCAGACCGGCCCGTCTGGCACCAACAACCATGCCACGCTCAAAATTGCTTAAATCACCTTTCTTTCCCATTCTGACATTCAGTTTGGAGTTCAGGAGATTGTCTTGACCAGGACCACACCCCTAAATGCATTGAAGCAACTGCCATGTGATTGGTTGATTAGATAATTGCATTAATGAGAAATTGAACAGGTGTTCCTAATAATCCTTTAGGTGAGTGTATATATATATATATATATATATATATATATATATATATATATATATATATATATATATATTCAGATAATTAAAATACATTACATTCTTGTGGCAGAAGAGATAATCATTGATAAGACAATACAAAAAACGGCTTTAGAATACAATGTATTGTTTACTATCAAATTATTGATCATAAGTCAATCATTGGCATACAGTTCACAGCAATCCATTTTGCAAGTGAATTTGTCAATCAGTTCGAGATTCATTATGAGGGCTTGTTTAAGGACCCGTCAATTTCAACAATCGTCAGATATGCTTGTGTAGCATTTCGGGTGCGTTGCATCATAAACATAAATGTTTTAGGTCACTATGTCAAGTTAAATATAGTTTAATACTTAGAACACATCTTAAGATCCCTTAGTTTGAATTTGCGCTCCATAAAATGTTTTGAACGCAAGAACGTAACGAATGTCTGTTTTGGGCTGTCTGGTTGTTTTCTTCACTTTATAAACTGCGTGTTGCCACAGAGCTGAAATTTCAATTACTGCCTTCTGTAGTAAACAGGTGGTCCTACCAGCTTGCATTTCTCAGGAATCTTCCTTATTACAATCCGGGGGCATTGCGATTAATTGCATTAATTTTTAATGCATTATTCTTAATAAAATTAAATCGCACTGAATTAACGCGTTCAATCGACAGCCCTAATATATATAAACTCCAGCCACTTGTCCTTGCATATAGCTCCAGTGTTGGTGCGTCCTGTTCAGAAATGTTCACCCCAGACACCCCTATGAATTATTTCCTTTATTGACAATTACCTTCCACGCGAGGGCTTCAGAGGTGAAAGGTGATAACCGACAGAACTCTCTTTTTAAGCTATTCTTATCTGAAAATCTGTTCGGAAGACACTATTTCATTGAATCTGACTCCCTTTAAAGTGCCCTGCGAAAGCTTGATCAGCATCAGCCAGAACACAGCCAGACATTGTCAAGGGAGGGTGCGTTTTCATTCGAAAAAGCAATTGATACGACAGAAAGTTTGATGAAAGTCTGAAGTATAGAATGAGTCTAAAATGTTTGATCAGTATTTGTGGATTTTAAATGATTGTATCTTTTGAAAATGATTTTTTTTCAACGTTTAGAAGTACACTAGCAAATAGATGACCTTAAAGGTAATAGATATAGATGAAAAGCAGCAAAACATAAATTTTTATTTCACAGGATCTTTAAGCTCAATTGACAGCTTTGTGGCATAATATTGATTAAACCACGAAAATAATTTTGACTTGCCCCTCCTTTTATTTAATATAAGCAAAAATCTGGGTTACAGTAAAGCACTTACAATGGAAGTGAATGGGGCCAATCTTTAAACTTTCAAATACTCACTATTTCGGGCCTTGGTAGCTCAGCGAGTATTGACACTGACTACCAACCCTGGAGTCGCGAATTTGAATCCAGGGTTTGCTGAGTGACTCCAGCCAGGTCTCCTAAGCAACCAAATTGGCCCGGTTGCTAGGGAGGGTAGAGTCACATGGGGTAACCTCCTCGTGGTCGCGGTTAGTGGTTCTCGATCTCAATGGAGCGCGTGGTAAGTTGTGCATGGATCACGGAGAGTAGCATGAGCCTTCACATGCTGGGAATCTCTGCTGTGTCATACATAATGAGCCACATGATAAGATGCACGGATTGACTGTCTCAGAAGCGGAAGCAACTGTGACTTGTCCTCTGCCACCCGGATTGAGGTGAGTAACCGTGCCACCACAAGGACCTACTAAGTAGTGGGAATTGGGCATTCCAAATTGGGAGAAAAGGGGATTTAAAAAAATAAATAAATACTATTTCAAAAGTATAGCCACAAGACATAAACAATATGCGTGTTAACCTGATTTTAGTGTGGTAAAATCGATTACTAATCTTTTCTGTGCAAAGTTATAGCCAAATTTACAACTTCCAAATACAAACCTTAAAATGACAAAAAAAAAAAGATTTAAACAACTTTACAGCTCAAATAATACACAAGTTATAACAGAAGAATTAGTATTAGTGCTTTTATAAAATTATATGCTTCACATTTTTGCCTTTAAACCCACCACAAATTGGCCTCATACACTTCTATTGTAAGTGCCTCACTGTAACCCAATAATTTTTTTTTTTTGTAATCAACATTATGCCACAATTGCTGTTGAATGAGCTTAAAGGAATTGTTCCCCCAAAAATTTAAATTCTCTCATTATTCACTTACCCTGATGCCATCTCAAATGTGTATGACTGTCTTTCTTCAGTAAAACACAAATTAAGATTTTTAGATGATAGAGCTCCTTAAAATGGAAATAAACGGGTGCCAGCACTTTGACGGTCCAAAAGTCACATTTAGGCAGCATAAAAGTAATCCACTCCAGTCAATCAATGAATGTCTTCTGAAGTGAATCGATAGGTTTATGTAAGAAACAAGTCGATAATTAAAATGTTTTTAACTTTAAATCAGCGTTTCCATACTGGTCAGCTGCTTCAGAAGACATTCATTGATCGACTGGAGACGCTTGGATTACTTTTATGCTGCCTAAATGTGACTTTTGGACTGTCAAAGTGCTGACATCCATACTTCCATCATAAGGACCTGACAGAGCTTGATCTTCTTCTAATCATCTTCATTTGTGTTCTGCTGAAGAAAGACAGTCATACACCATCAGGGTAAGTGAATAATGAGATAATTTCATTTTTGGGTGAACTATTTCTTTAACTTGTATTAACCCCGAAAATGTCCTTGAAGTTACATTTAACTCCTGTGCAACTGGGTTCTAAAGTCCAAAGTATCTTTAGTCCAAAGTATCTTTCTTGCCATGTTAGAGGGTGACTATCCTATTGGCACAATTTAGCAGAACTTTGTATATGCTGAATAAAGAAATCTGGTAGAATGTAAAAAAAATAATAATAATAACAACTCGAATAAATGTCAAGCTTTAAAAATCATTAGACTATATGCCAGGCTGCATGTGGAGGCCTGATGAAAGGCTACTGGGAAACATTTTAACAAGACTAACTCCACCTGTTCAAGCAAAGTAAATCTGCAATGCATCTCTATAGTTTTAAAAGGCGATTTGCTGTACAACGGGTAAGCGTTTGATCTCGAGAATTTTAATATCACCATGCAATATTGCCACAAAATCAATTTTGGCGAGATTACTTACACTGAAGCGTTGAGTAATTGTCCATCAGACTATTTCTACAGATTGTTTCGTACTCCAGCAGTAATCCCAGGACCGAGCCTCTGGTGCTAAAACTGGAGTCTGAAGTGAAGCATCAGACGACGGTGCGGTCTGCTCTCCGCGCGCTATGACTCGAGTCCTCCAGCGTCTCTCTCAAATCAATGCAGTACTGAACGGACATAATGCGCTGTGCACTGAAAAGCTGTTCTACCGATGCCCTACTGAGAAGATGCGAAAATGAATGATGTTCTAAGGCATTCGGGAATTTGTGTATTGAGCCATGTCCTCCCCTTTTCTGTGGAGGAATGGAAATCCAAGTTCATTGCAAACGGCTGAATCGCATCTGCTTTTCGCATTACGCATAATCGGTGAAACAAACGGACGTCTCAGTCATGACAAGTAATATGTCGTTACATGGGATAGTCAAAATAGCTACGGCCTGGGCCTTTCCCCTCGTTTTCTATCCATCTTGTCCAGCATCTCTTTTGCTCAGTAAATCAGATCCAGCGCGGTGAGAACGCGTTTAAGCGCGAGGCAGTTCCTCAGAATCGCACGAGAGCAGCGCGACACAATCTGTCCCCGGTACCAGAGACCCGCATCATCGGACGAAAGGAGAGGAGTGGTCTCAGTGAGAAAGAGAGCAATGTGCAGAGGAGGGAGAGGAAAACCTGTATGACGTGATAAAACGCCGGTGCTCGCAAACGACACTATTCCGCCTATATCTGTCCTCCACACTGTCTTTGTGTTGAGTCAAAAAGTGAAGTAGTAGATGGAAGAATGTTTGTCTTCACCACCATTACAAAGCTTGCCATAGTTAATACCACAGCAACAACAATAAAACTGTGGTATCTTATTTCAGCAAAAAAGCTATCCCTCTGTCGTTTGAGGGACACCTCTACTTTATTATGATTTTACAGTAAAACAATAACTGTAGTAACTATGGTATTCTGGGCAGAAAACATGCAGCCATGGCAAAGCTAATAAAGGCAAAAACTTTTTTTCAGCCACCACTGTCATCAAAAAATTATGTTCCTACCTGACCTAACCTATGTTGGTTTAACCTAATGTATTCGATTTAATTGATTTATTTTAAATACTATTTTTGACTTGAATAAAACCACTTAATATACTGTAGATGTTACCACATGAAGCACATTTTTTAGGTTTACACTTTTCCAGAGTAGACCTTATTCATAGTATCTTTGGTTTTGACAGGAATGAAACCTTATTCATAGTATCTTTGGTTTTGACAGGAATGAAAACTAGTCTGTGAGGGATAGACTTACTGTCTCTTAATGTTGACATGCAGTGTATGAAGCTATCAAAAAGCTCCTAGAACACATAATAAACTAATTTTCCACAACTCATGTTGTCTGGAGTTTTTAGCATACTGACATTTCTTGGATAGAGAGTTTTTTTTTATGTTTCGTCAGCAGAAAACTGTTTAAACAACTGTACAACAAATTGAAGGGACTGTATGTCTATACCTCACAAAAAAGATGGCACTGCTGTGAATGAGGTCTATTGTCATGATTTGAGAGTTTGTTTAAAATCCATCTATATACATAACTAAGCATAACAACTGAAAAAAGACATGTACACAGACATCCAAAGTCCTCTGTTGGTGAATTGGTGACTGACCACCACCCCTCTGCCACCCACCCCCTCAAGAATAGTCAATCTGCTCCATTGCTGAGTTTTGTCCCATTGACTGGAGGCAAGATGATTAAGGTGGTGACACAGGAAGATGTTGGTTAATGATGGTTTAAATCAAGAATGCTCCTCAGTACCATTAACTTTCCACCAGGTACTACTTCCGAATAGTTCAGCACTGGTCTCTTGAGAAGGTGTTAAGAAGGGCATTGGGTTCAATTTAAGTTTTTTATTTAATTTAATTTGTTTACTATTACCTGAGTCTGGTCCACTCAATTTATTCTGGCCAACAACTGCCTCCTTAAATAGGAGGAGACCATCTAACTGACATGTAATGCGACCAGGGGTGCGTTTCCCAAAAGCATTGTTAGCCAACTATGGTCGCAAGTTCCATCATTAACAACATAGTTCCTGAAACTGTAGTTTCAATAAACATTCGCAAACAGCATCACAAAGTTGTGTTGTTGGAACTACAGATCTCCACCTTTAGTTAGAAGCATAGTTCCCATTATTTTGCTGTGTGGGCATCTTTTGACTTCAACGAGGCCTCTATATCTTTCATTTCATATACAGTATATCTTTACTCTGCCAAGACTTTGACCAATTTTACATGCACTTCAGAAAACTGCTCCAGGGTTTTACAGAAAGCGGCATTCTGAAACGTCACATAAACGTGAATGTAGCAATTTAAGGGATTCAAGTCTGTACAAGACAAAAGGATTTTATCACACACTGTTTCTGTCACAAAATGCGGTTTATGTGTCCATGTTAACACATAAGTTCTTATTGGTTTTTGAAGAGTGAGCATGTGCGTATGTGCTCAACTGCATCGGGGAACCCCAAAGTCTGATGCAGAGAGACACCCCACTGTATCTCTATCTGTCACTGCAAAGTAACTGTTTTGTGTCTTCGGCAGCTTTCTCACATTAAACAGCTTTCTGAAGTATGTGTAAAAGAGCTGTTATTATTTGATATCCGCAGAAGTTATTACTCCACCCTCTACCTAACATCATTAACGAAAGCTCTATATTGTTGAACGTGGTTCGAACAATGGATGTCAGACATAGTTACTACGGCTTCGAAAAACAGTCATGCAATCATGACTTGTAAATACAGATAGGTATCAGTAATCTAATTGTAGTTTGCTCTTAGTGAACTGATAACAGTACGTATATTGGACATACTCCATGGAGAGTAACTTAGAAGATTTCAATAGTAAGAAAGAAAATATTTTTTTTCTTATTCGAAAATGACTTTTCAGTTGGGTTGCTCTCTCTATGTTTTCAAAGACTTATTATTATAAAGTTCTCATATGATTATATTCTAAAAAGCTCTCAAATGGATTACACGGTCAGCTACTTCAATGAAAGAGGTATTAGGGTATATGTAATGTTCTGTGTTTCAAGTACTTAAAAGGAGAAAAGTTGTGTACTTATTTTGAAAGCAAGGGCAATGTCCTTGATATTTTTTTTATAGGCCATGGCATTGCAAATAAAACAAAACCTTAATAAAATAAATACAATGTAATGTTAAATAGAAAGTAAGAGAACGATTGAACAATTTGAAGGTAACATATTTGTAAGATCATGTTTACAGTTGAAAAATCAACATTTAATAATATTTTCTTGTGCTTACAATATTTATTAGGTACAGGTCACATTTATAAACTTGAGGTATTTTACTGCAATGAGATGAACCCACAAAGAACATTAGGTATGCTTTACTGTTGTGCACCCAAACTATCTCATGAAAATTCAAAACATAAAAAAATAAAGTTGTGTTCAAAATAAAGCAGAAAGCAAACAACTCTTTTAGCTCCTTTTCCAAAATGAGCTAAGCATCAGTCTATGAATTTGCTTTAAGCTTCTAAAACAGTTCACACTGCTATGCAAATGAAATACCTAACACAAACTTTTCTGATGCTCAGATGTAAATACTTTATATGCCTCTAAGCCAGGCTTAGGTTGTACAATGCTGACAACCACTGCAGCAACACTGGACTAATTTGCATTTTTGGATTTCATAAAATTCCCCACAGGAATACTTAGTGACTACTTCATTAAGGATCTGCACAGCCCATCTCTATGTGCCAGGACACTTTATTGCTGAGATCAGGATCTTGGCACAGCACCTCACTGAGACGCTTAATGTGTTTCAAATATGCTGCTAGAAAAGACTTCTCAGTTTCATATTGTTGTCAAATCAGCTAATTGAAGTGAACACTCTGAAGTGACAGTGAAATGTACCTGCTAGGCTGTTACTGAAACCCATTACACACCCAGAGATTTGTTTCTTCTGTCACTAGCCAGGGTCTGATTCAACTTAATGTACCAAGCAGAGAATCTTTTGAATGCAGTAGAACAAAACAGATCAGAAATACGACTGCAAAAAATGTAGTCAAACACAAGAAAAATGGGCTTAAAAAGGAAAAATATTTTTCTTTTACTTATTGTTTTTCTCTTTCCAATGATCTTTATTTTAAGCATGTAGATTATTGTAGGGGGTGAAAAGAATGTAAACATTATGTCAGTAGTAGTATTGAAAGAATTCAGACCTATAATAATTAATTGACTCTAAGAGAGTTGGACATAATTAGCCCCACGCTGCAATTACCACTGCATTCTCCACTTTTGGTACAAACTGAGCTCAATCTCCTGTTCTCTCATAATGAAGCATTTAGTGGTCATTAAGAAATTGGAATAGACGGAGACATAAACAAAGCTAATTGTTTTCTGTTACTTGAGACTTATGGGGAAAAAATAGATTTTACAGTAAACAACCACATTTATTAGAGTAAATATTATATAAAACATTTAGCTCTATTCCTCTAATCTGATTGGACAAGTGGCACTCTAAGAGTGCTGATATTTAGTATAACAGCCCTGGGATGCGGTTTATGTCATTTTGCTTGCCTGTGTTTGTGACGTTAAAGACTATCAGTCTTTGTGATACTTGGTAACATATATGATCCTGCTTTTGCTTTGTTTGGAGCTATTGTTGTTAGTGGAGCAAATAGACAAAATAATTGGCCTTTTAGCATCTTCAATGCAAGTTACTTGATATCAACTTATTTTTTTGAATTGTTTCATAAAATAAATATTATATTTGCTAACGAGCTGTTGTTCTCAATATCGGCACTGCTTCGATTTGATAAACAGCCAATCTTGTGGCAGCAGTGCAATGCATAAAATCATGCAGATGTGGGTCAGGAGCTTCAGTTAATGTTCAAATCAACCATCAGAATAGGGAAAAATGTGAGCTCAGTGATTTCGACTGTGGCATGATTGTTGGCGCCAGATCGTAACTGTTGATCTCGTGGGATTTGTTTTATTTATTTATTTTGTTTTAAATTACTTTATTCCATGGAACACAAAAGGTAAATTTTTTATCGTGGTCACTTTTCTTCATACAATGTAAGTGCAAGGAAACTGGGGTTATCAAACTGGAAATAAAAAATGCCAAAACATAAAAGTATGCTGTAAAAAGTGATAACCTTGTCACCTTAAAGAGCTGTTGCTGTTTTTTCTATGTCTGTGTGTGTGTGTGTGTGTGTGTGTGTGTGTGTGTGTGTGTGTGTGTGTGTGTGTGTGTGTGTGTGTGTATGTGTGTGTTTGTAAACTTGTGGATTCAGAGATGTTACATATTATTTTGGACTGAAATCAAACCAGTTAATTTAGATATTACAACATGAAGCTCATTTTATTAGGCTAAAATAATTATTTAGAATATTATGATAGCTTTCTGTGATGATAAGATGGGAAATCTAAGATGTTATTCACTGAATATCTTGCCCTTAGTTCTAAAATCAAATAGGGTCAGCCTGGTCTCATGAACATTACATGACTGTGGCAACATTTTTACAAAACTATATTATGTGCTTTATTACATGTTTAGCTGCAGTTTCCTAGTGAAATGTCCAGCAGGGGGTGCCAAAAGTGAGTGAAATGGTGTCATAATCAGACAAGGTTTTTAAGGTGAATATTATATGGAGGTTTTAATGAGTAAAACGTATCTCTGGAACCTAAAACATTAACCTGAACCTAACCATTAGTTTAAAAAAAAAAGCAAAAGCAAATGATAAGTGAACATAACAGACATCCTTACCCTAAACCAACAACTAAACCTAACCGATAGTGTTGTAAAATTAGATCCGACATGATCTAATTTCTATGATCTAATTCCGACATAATATATTTTTATGAAGCAACCATGTCATTTCATGTAGCTTCTATGAAACATTTGTCTCACGTGTCAGCTTGCGTGCTTGACTGGTCTGGACTGGCCAGTGTCTTAAGTCCAACACTCTATGAGATGAACTACCATGCAAGCTAATCACATTGGATTAAGTGTGTAAAGGTATTTGGGTCTGTAATACTAGCATTAAACAAAAAAAGCCAAATTATGCATTATAGAAAATGTGTTTCGATATCATTACACAGCAGTGTGTGAGTAACAGAAAAAAATAAGTTTATATAAAGTCATAATCAACTGTTTTAGTCGGGATTTGTGTGAAAGTAAATAAAATGCACCTCTACTGTTCATTCATGAAAGCAGGTAAAAGTCAGCAATTACAATTGTGTTATAGTAACATTAATAAATGGTGGCAATGACATTTGGTCAAAAGACACCTGAGAAACAATGATGTTTGCCGTCATTGATGTCAACCTGGCACAATGCGTCTGAAGCAACCAAATGTGATTTGAGTGCTGGTTAGTATAGACCACTTTTATTATACTTTTATGGTGCTTTTTTTTTTTTTTTTAAACTTGACAGTTCCAAGTCCCTATAACTTTAATGGGTCACTCATTTCTTCTTTGTCCAAGGTAAATACCTAAACATGGAATTCTCTTATCACTGCGTAGATATCCACTCCAGAAGCAGTGTTATATTTCTGATCTAGACCTTCTGTTGTATTTCTGCCTAAGAGGCCATTCTGCTTTACCCTAGGTGTGATGCTTTATTTCTGCTTTAGGAAAAGAGCAATACTTTTGCTCTAGCTGCAACACAATGCTTCTGCAACAGAAACAGCACTGTGGTGTCCTTTTGTTCAAGGGGTGTTTTGTCTTTGTGCCCTGGATGCAATGCTTTTTGTCTGCTTGAGGAATAATGCTTTATTTTTGCATTTAGAGTGTCACTCTTATTTTGATTCCTGTAGTTTTGCTGTGAAAGCAGTACTAACATAATAGCTAGATAGCTGGCACGAATAGCTAAGGGTACAAATATAAACAAACATACAGTTTTCCTGTTTGAAAGCAATATTTTCTTTTTGCAAAATTTTCTGAGAATTCCTAATTTGTGAAACCCTTTGGACATCTTCACCCTAATGAAGAAATGTGTGTGTATGTGTACCCTAAAATAGATCCTACCTCAACACTTAATAATACATTGTGATGACATGCCAATTTTTCCATTATGCAGGTATAATAGTGCAGACTCAGATAGTTTCCAAAATACACTTACAACCGAACCCTCCATTGCATTCACTACTGCATGGCATCATGCATGAAACAACTATATATATTATTTAATAAAGTTGGCAAATTGCAAATTATGTTTGTGTCAAAGCACACATTTGAAGCACAATTCAGCTCTATCTAAAGAAGGAATTTCAACCCTGCAACACTATTTGTAATAAGCTTCCCTGTGGGCTCTCTGTTGCCATAGCAACCTCATCCTTCTCTGCATTCTTTCTGGGTGAGAGCTAAGGAGATGGATAAAGTGCCTGAAGAGGAAGTGTAGGACATCAGGATTAGGAAGTAGTTCCAGAATAATGACAAAAAGAGATGGCAAGTTTGCATCTTTATTCTGGTCAACAAAGTATGATAATCGTGTTTCTGTAGCTCACTAAAATGGCCAAATTAGAGAATAGACATGCTATGGTAAAATTTCAGGAACATTACTGCCTCACATGCAGCCTTATTTGTTTATATATGGTATGTAAATATATGTGAGAAGTATGGCATTTCTAGGTTTGTGGAAAAGTAATTTAGGCTGCATCATCATAGTCCAGCTTTTTAAAGGGTGTATTATCCCACAAATAAATAGAAACTTTCAAAAACATTTTTCCCTCCAGGTGGGGCTTGTTTCACAGCTAATGTTAACATACTAGCTGAACAGATGCATATTTGTGTCAAATCAGCTTAGGTAACAGATGGCATGACTACAACATATAATCCTGAGGCCCACTGCAAGAATTACACAATAATACAATTCACCTTTACAAAACAACATTGGACAACCACATGGAGCCAAATGGATTTGAATGCATACAAATGTTTTGTGTGTAACCACATATCACATACTAATCTTCACTGTCTGAGGCAGGCTGGTTAATCACTTGTCTGCCTGGCAGGGCAATTCTTGTTTGGCATAGTCATGCTTTAAGTATTCCAAGTACTGTCTCTGGGGTACTCTAAGTCACTGTCTCCCTTCTCGTATGTTATTTTTTAATAATTAGACAGGATTCATTCCATTCAGGAAACAGTATTAGCCTCGGTCTATACTGTATTAAACTTACTATCTAATCTGATCATTCAAAGAAGAGAGCCATCAGAGAATTTCAAAGTCAACCATGCACATTAAAGGAAACCCTACAATGCAAAGGGTAAAGCAAAAGGTGAAAACAGCTGATGTACATTAACCACATTTTCCCTAGATAATTAATTATGGTTGTAGTGTATAATGGCAGTTACTTGCCATTTAGCAAAAACGTTTTATCTGAATGAATTTAATGGCACTTTCCACAAATTGGGTACAAAAGAGGGCTTGAAGTTGACATTTTTGTATTTTTGTATCTTTTCAACAAATGGTCAGGGAAAAGAGGTGAACAACCTTCAGCCAATGTTAATTATCAACCTCAGGAGGTCATACTAAATATTATATGAGTTGATTTTCTTTCTGTTCATTTACTATTAGGTTTGCTATTTTTGTAACACTGTTACCAAATTTAGGACATGTCTAAATGCTTAAAACCTTTCTTTATGTGATTTAAAAATTTTATGGAAATAAACATTCAAATCTAGCACGAATAAAATAAATAAAGATAATAATAATAATAAAATTATCTCCATTATTTCTTGGTAGGAGCAGAAAAGATGGAAAAATAAATAAATACAATAAAACACAACAGCTGCTTGTAGCTCAAAGCTTCAGTGGTACTCTGTAGTTTTTAATCACTCACTGAACCCCCACGGAATCTGATATGTTTTTATAGTCGCTTGCTTTGGCTCAGATTAATTGCAGCGTGGCAGAATTTTTCCATTCTTGTAAAATCTAAACCAATACACAGTTGAAGTCAAAATTGTACATACACATTAGCCAAATACATTTAAACTCAGTTCCCCGTCTGTCGCATACTTAGGGGAACACTAGGGGTCTCTCTTGAGGGCCTCGCGCATCTCTGAACTTGAGAAAAGGCCAATGAGAAATTGGCATACAGAATTTGCATGTCCCGCCCCCGGACATACGGGTGTAAAGGGAGGAAAATGTGTCTGTCCATTCAGAATTTTTTTCAGAGCCAAGAGGTTGTGTGATCAACGAGCTGCATTCATGAGACAGTTCACTTAATCTCTACAGAGCGTATGCTGTTGGATCTATGGCGCATATCAGTGGCTTTCTTCTTCTCTGCATAACAGTGCAGCTTTGCGCTTCTAAAAGATATTATTTTCTCTAAAAAGTGTTTATTTTCTATAAAAGAGCAATACACAGCTGGCGTTTAACGTCCTTACGGCCAGTCTCTTTACTCCCTCAGACCCCGCAAGCTGGATGATGATTTCGCCAATGCATCGGAGAGCGTCACAGTGGTGTCTGATACGGATGACTCAACTGGGCTACCAACTCCGGGACTGCTTGTCCAGTGTGAGCCTGATGTGCAGATGTCCGCTATGTTTACCCGGACCGCCGTGAGCGCGGGTCGAGACTGGAACCCTCCACCCCCCCCTCATGGCTAGATGATTGGTTCCCGGGTCAGGGTACCTCTCACAGCCATGAATCCTCCCCGGCCAAGCCTGCTCCCCTCTTGGGATCTTTCAGTGGTCCTCTTGGGCATTCAGAAACCCCCCTTCAAGCCGCTAAACTCAGTTGAGCTCGAGGCCGCCTCCTTGAAGACGGCCCTCCTGATCGCACTCGCCTCCATCAAGAGGGTTGGGGACCCGCAAGTGTTCTCTGTCAGCAACACCTGCCTGGAGTGTAGTCCGGCAGACACCCATGTCGTCCTAAGACTGTGACAGGGCTACATGCCCAAGGTTCCTACGACCCCCTTCAGGTACCAAGTAGTGAACCTGTAAGCGAAGCTGTACCGGGAGGTGGCAGTCCCAGCCTTTCTCGTCGCTGTGTCCGGTGTGCGCTTTGCGTACTTATGTGGACCGAATGCAGAGCTTTAAATGTTCTGTGCAGCTCTTTTGTCTGCTTTGGTGGACAGCGGAAAGGGAACACTGTCTCCATATAGAGGCTTTCCCACTGGGTCGTTGATACCATAGCATTAGCCTATCACACCCTGGCTGTGCCCACCCCCTTACATGTTCAAACACACTCTACGAGAAGTGTAGCATCCTCGTAGGCACTGACCAATGGCACCTCCCTAGCAGACATATGTAGAGCAGCGGGCTGGGCAACACCCAATACCTTTACGAGATTTTACAATCTCAGGGCTGAGTCAGTCTCCTCCCGTGTTTTCTCAGGTCCGAGCTGGTAGAACTCGATAACGCGGAATAACTGACCGGTGTACCACTTGCACCTAGCACCTTTCCCCTCCACTGAGAAGATGACTTGCGCTCTTATCCCAGGAGATCCCACTAACTCGGCTCCCTGGATGACTCCTCCCTTGCCATCTGGTCCACAAATTCAGTGGAGGAATTCCCCGACCAGACCCACTAAGAGTACTGAAACTACTCTGGAATAGATGCTCCACAGGACAGGCCCCAATGTGGATTATTCCCCCTGTGTGTATTTTTCATGGTATGAAAGCGAGCGGATCCACGTCTCCCTTGGGCAGTCCCCGCTGCCTCGCGGTTGCCATGTTTGTAGCAACTCCTCCCTCTCAGCAGGTAGGATCCACCACCATGCTACTTCCACATGTTGCCTGAAAATCCATATGATGTTTTCCAGCCTGGGCAGGTGGTGGTCTCTGTGGGGTCTTTTCCCCCTGAAAGAATAGGAGTTGGAAAAGGATGCTTTCCCCGATGCGTGTGATAGCGTTAAGATGGCCCCAGCCACTTTGACTCTATGCGAGAAACATAGAGAGAGAAATGGTACGGCTGACGTGGCTTGCTCCCATGCTTGGCACGTCACCTTGTTCCCCACTTCATGGTGTTGGGAACCAGAAGGTTATGATGATTTTATGGGGCGTTGGGGAAGGGTACGTGCAGTCTAACGTGGCCTCTCGCTTTGGCAACTTTGTGAAGTGCACCAGTCCTTCCTGCAGCAAAGCACCCATACAACATGATGCTGCCACCCCCATGCTTCACAGTTGGGATGGTGTTTTTCTGGCTTGCAAGCCTCACCCTTTTTCCTCCAAATATAATGATGGTATTATGGCCAAAAAAATTATTTTTGTTTCATTGGACCAAAGGATATTTCTCCAGAAAGTAAGATATTTGTCCCCATGTGCACTTGCAAACTAGTGTGGCTTTTTTATAGTGGTTTTGGAGCATTGGCTTCTTCCTTGCTGAGCAGCCTTTCAGGTTATGTTGATATAGTCTTCTTTTACCAGTGGCGGGCTATGCTTTTTAAGTCTAGGTCTGAAAAATAGACTGAAAAAAATCTATTCATATTTGCAAAGTGTTGCTTGCAATAAATTCCATTTAATCAGGCTACATGGTAATGCCACATTCCAGTCAAGTTGGATGTGGGATATTCCTACTTGATATCTCCGACAATAAATGCATTCCATTCCCCTATATTCGGAAGATGAAGTTTAAGGAAACAAAACTGCAATGCTCCTGTTAGCTTAGCAGGGGTTTGACTCTCATTAGAGATGTCGCCTAGTAACCCAATTGATAAACAATGCTGCAGTGCTAGCATTTGTGCTTCAGGTGTACAATTGTAAAAAGAGATTATAATTTACCATGTTTTATGTTTGTGTGTGTTTTGCTTAAGTATATTTTTTATAATATTAAGCCGGTTCTCGCCTCATCTTTTCCATTGAACTGTGTTAAACCAGGAAGGAGGAGGGATATAGAGTCCTCGCCACTACCATCCACCCCAACGGAGCAGCCGCAGGGGGATGGAGGAGCCTGGATGCCTGAGAGCGGTGGAATGGCCGCCGACCATGAGGGGAGGACTGCCTGGAGTGGCTGCTAAAACGTGGTGGGGTCAGAGAACCATTGACCACGAGAGGGGAGGCGCACCTGGCCGACTGCCTGGAGCAGGAGAACTGCTGCCAGGATCGGGGGAGACCACTTCCATCCACCTGCATTTTTTAACTTTTTATTATTGTTGTTTCCCTCACCTTGTCCACTCCCAGAGCCAGGAAGATGGGGCAAAGGGGGTGGGGGGTGTACGTCATGCTCCCCGTACACTCTCAGGCCGGGGGCTCCCCGGCCTGAGAGAACAAGGGAGGAATGTGGCAGGGCAGAGGGTGGGGCTGGGCCGGGCTGTGATTCCGCAAACCCGGCCCCTAATTAGGCTGATTAAGCCCGAGAGGGCTTAAAAAAAGGCAACCAGACACTGCAGTACGACAGAGAGAGAGAGAGAGTTACGGGCAGCTGCCCAACCCCTGTCTCGCCTCCTCCTTTCCACTGAACTGTTTTACAAGACTTTCCACTGAAATGTCCCTATTCAGCAGCCAAAAACAATGTCTGACTAAGAACAATATTTGTTAAAAGTAGTAAGTAGGAGTCACAGTAGAGTCGTAAGTAGGGTTACACATGCTGCATATGTATTTTCTGTCTATTGAGATATTTTACATGTATTTTGTCAAATGTCATGTGTTCACTCACTGGTTATAACACATAGCACTGTGTGGCTGCTTTAGTGTAATACAATAGTGTGCTGAAGAGTTATGGTAAGCAAACATCCATTTCCCTGCAAGACAGTATCTAGAACTTTCAAAGAGACATTGCTGTGCTGCACCAAGGTGCAATACATTATTTAAGATTTTCCTTTTGGATCAGCTCATATTCAACAGAACATGGAGTGTCATCAGAGCTTTATCTTTTCTGCTACCAAGAGACAGTCCTTTGTTGATAAAGTCTATTTCAAATTCATAAGTTGGAATAAGAAAAAATTAACAGTAGAGGAGTTGCCTGCCTGAGAGAACGATGGAGGAATGTGACAGGGCTGAGGGCGGGGCCGGGTCGTGATTATACACACCCGGTCCCTTATCAGGCTAATTAAGCCTTCGAGAGGGATTAAAGGCCGATTGCGGAAGGTGGTACGGGAGAGAGAGATCGTTTGCGGACATGTCCGTCATGTGTGTGTATGTTTTTGTCTTTTGTTTAAGTTAATCATTAAAATATTGTTTATATCGCCAGGCCGGTTCTCGCCTCCTCCTTTCCATTGAACTGCTTTATGATTGTAAACTCAGCTACAGATGTCAGTATTCTCAGAGATGCAATTATACTAAACTATTACTTTACATGCATATTATACTGTCCAATGAATAGCATGACATTTCTGAAGTTGACCAGCAAAGACTAGTCAACACAGAAAGACAAAAACAATATCTTCATCAGAATAAGAATCAGATTGAGCTTTATTGCCAAGTATGCTTTTACATCAAGGAATTTTTCATGGTGACAGAAGCTTCCAGTGCATAAACAATACAACAACAAGACAGAGATAATAATAAAAAAGTTGATAAAAACAGAGTGAATAGAAATACAAGTATACACTGGCAACCAAAAGTTTGGAATAATGTACATATTTTGCTCTTTTGGTACTTTTATTCACCAAAGTGGCATAAAACTGATTACAATGTATAGTCGGGACATTATTAACATGAAAAAGTACAATTACAATTTTGAGTTCTCATCAAAAAATCATCCACGTGCAGCAATGACAGCTTTACAGATACTTGGCATTCTAGCTCAATTTGTCCAGATACGCGGGTGACATTTCACCCATGCATCCTTTAGCACTTGCCATAGTTGTGTCTTGTTGGGTAATTCTCACGCACCTTACAGTCTAACTGATCCCACAAAATCTCAATGGAGTCAAGATCCATAACACTCTTTTCCAATTATCTGTTGTCCAATGTTTGTTTCTTTGCTCACTCTAACCTTTTCTTTTTGTTTTTCTGTTTCAAAAGTGTCTTTTCCTTTGCAATTCTTCCAATAAGGCCTGCACCCCTGAGTCTCCTCTTTACTGTTGTACATGAAACTTGTGTTGAGTGGGTAGAATTAAATGAAGCAGTCAGCTGAGGATATGCAAGGCATCTATTTCTCACACTAGAGACTATGATGTGCTTATACTCTTGTTTAGTTGTACATCTGGCCTTCCACATCTCTTTCTGTCCTTGTTAGAGTCAGTTGTCCTTTGTCTTTGAAGACTGTAGTGTAAACCTTTGTATTAAATTTTCAGTTTTTTTGTCAATTTTAAGCATTGTATAGCCTTTGTTCCTCAAAACAATTATTGACTGATGAGTTTCTAGAGAAAGCTGTTTCTTTTTTGCCATTTTTGTCCTAATATTGACCTTAACACATGCCAGTCTATTGCATACTGTGGCAACTCAAAAACAAACACAAAGACAATGTTAAGCTTCATTTAACGAACCAAATAGCTTTCAACTGTGTTTCATATAATGGCAAGTGATTTTCTAGTACCAAATTAGCAATTTAGCATGATTACTCAAGGATAAGGTGTTGGAGTGATGGCTGCTGGAAATGGGGCAGATAAAAAAAAAATCAAATAGTGATGGTGCTGTTTTTTACATCAGTTATGTCCTGATTATATTTTGTGATCAGTTGAATACCACTTTAGTGATTTAAAGTACCAATTTCCTTCCAAAACTGCAAACTCTGTACATTATTCCAAACTTCTGGCTTCCAGTGTATATAGAAATACACAATAAGACAAAAATATACATATAGTATGTACAAATAGAAATATGTTACATACAGTGCAAGGGAATGTAATGCAGAAGAGGTAGACTATGTTAAATAATATAATCGACTAGGCTGTGTATTGCATGTAATTATAGTATAGTTTTAATTGTTCATGAGATGGATAGCATGAGGGAAAAAAAAACTGTTCTTGTGCCTGACGGTTCTGGTGCTCAGTGCTCTGTAGTGTCGGCCAGAAGGCAACAGATCAAAAAGATAGTAATCTGCTCAGCAGTCCGAACTGTCCTTTGTAGTCTTCTGATGTCCAATTTCATAGCTGAACCAAATCAGACAGTTATTGAAGAGCAGAGGACAGACTCAATGACTGCTGAGTAGAACTGGATTAGCAGTGCCTGTGGCAGATTGAACTTCCTCAACTGATGAAGGAAGCACAACCTCTGCTGAGTCAATGTGGGTCTCCCACTTCAGGTCCTGAGTTGGTAGTGCCCAGGAACCTGAATGACTCCACTGCTGCCACAGTGCTGTTTAGAATGGCAAGGTCAATGTTGGGGTGTTCCTCCTAAAGTCCACAATCATCTCCTGCTTTTTGAGCATGTTGAGCTCCAGGTTGGTATGACTGCACCAGTGAGCCAGCCGTTCAACCACCCTGCTGTATGCAGACTCATCGTCATCTTGGATGAGGCTAATGACAGTAGTGTCATCTGCAAACTTCATGAGCTTAGGGGCCTGGGTATCTCAGCGAGTATTGACACTGACTACCACCCCTGGAGTCGTGATTTTGAATACAGGGTGTGCTGGGTGACTCCAGCCAGGTCTCCTAAGCAACCAAATTGGCCCGGTTGCTAGGGAGGGTAGAGTCACATGGAGCAACCTCCTCATGGTCGTGGTTAAATTTTCTCGCTTTCAATATGGCACATTGTAAATTGTGCAAGGATCACAGAGAGTAGCATGAGCGTCCGCGGTGTCATGCACAATGAGCCATGTGATAAGATGTGTGGATTGACTGTTTCAGAAGCGGAGGCAACTGAGACTTGTCCTCCACCACCCAGATTGAGGTGAGTAACCGCATCACCACAAGGACCTAGTAAGCATTCCAAATTGGGGAGGAAAAAGGGAGTAAAAAAAACTTCAGGAGCTTGACAGAGGGGTCCTTGGCAGTGCAGTTGTTGGTATACAGGGAGAAGAGTAGTGGGGAGAGCACACATCACTTAAGTGCACCAGTGCTGATCATAAATGTGCTGGAAGTGAATTTCCCCAGTCTCACTTGCTGCTACCTGTATGTCAGAATGCTAGTGATCCACTGACAGATAGACGTGGGAACAGAGAGCTAGGTTAATTTATTCCATAGGAGAGCTGGGATGATGGTGTTGAAAGCTGAACTGAAGTCCACAAAATGGATCCTTGCATGTCCCTGGTCTGTCCAGGTGTTGTAGGATATGAAAAACTTAGACAACCTTCCTAACAAGAATGGGGCAGACCTTTTCGGTTCCAACATGACTATGCCCTTGTGCACAAAACAAAGTCCATAAATAAATGTAAAGTGTTCTGTGTGAAATAACTTGATTGGTCTTCACAACACCCAGATCTGAACCCCACTGGACACCTTTGGGATGAAATGGAATGCTAATTTGGAAGCCAGGTTCCATAGCCCAACATCAGTGTCTGATCTTCACTGATGTTCATGTGTCTGAAAAGGAGCAATTTCCCACAGCAATGTTATAACATCTATAGAAACCCTTCAGAGAAGCATTATAGCTTATAGGGAAGCTATTACTGCCAATGGTATTAAACAATTAAATGTTCAAGAACAACAACAAGGGCATATGGATGGGTGTTTGGGTGTCCACATACTTTTGGCCATGTTGTGTATACAGGTAAGCATATCTGTGAGAGATGGAGGAGAGGATCATTGTGATAAAAGACCATCAGGTGGCACAGACTGGAAATGTGCTACCATGCTGTTATAGTGAAGCTTTAAAATACATCTCCAAAATGCCAAAATTACCTGAGATTCTGCCAGCTTCAGCATGAGATTTAGAAGTGTGAATCCTCAGCCAGGAGTGGTGATGATATGAAAAAACTCACAATTACATAGCACAATGCAAGACAGGAGACAGTTAAACATAAAGGAACTTTTGTTAAGGACAAATTTATGATCTTAAATCTGTACTTTTGGTATAATTTGGATATTTTTATTTGAAACAATTTATATAATTTATATCATATATTTATTTAAATTTCTATGCAAAAAAAAAATCTGCTCTGATCTGAATTCTGGTTTACTTATCTGAATGATCTGAAGGATCTTTTTAGGTACTGTATGTGTGGTGCCATGGAAACATTGTGGGATGTCATGGAGACACTAAAAGCTAGAAGAGGTGTTACCATAAAATCTTGTCTTTAAATAAAGCTGAAGATAAGAAATGTATGAAATATTGATAAAATGCATTTCTTTCTAAGATTAAGATTAAGATTAAGATTCGACTTTATTGTCATTTTGCAGAGTACAGGTACAAAGCCAATGAAATGCAGTTTTTTCCGCATATCACAACTAAGCTGGGGTCAGAGCGCAGGGTCAGCCATGAAACAGCGCCCCTGGAGCAGATAGGGTCAAGGGCCCAACAGTGGTATCTTGACGGCGCTGGGCTTGAACCCCCAACCTTTCGGTTAGTAACCCAGAGCCTTAACCGCTGAGCTACCACTGGCAAAATGCCTAAGTTTACACTGAAAAAAGTTGTGGCCTGCAATTGGTACCTCAAGTATCTATTTCTATTTTATCTACCCCCCCCAAGTCCTATTCGTCCGCCTCTCCGTGGCGGGGGGGGGTGAAACAGGAGTCTGTCGTCGATGTACAGCGGGAAGCAATTCCTGGCAGGTTCAACCATGCTGATAAGATGACAGACACCTGGCTAAGGACGAGGGCACAGACCTAGTGGCCTTGCAAGCCGAGGTCTGAACCCAACTGCAACGACAACGACAAACAAGGGCCTCAGTACCCTGCACGCCCCTGCGCCCGTTCTACGGCGGCGGAGCGATCCAGCCAGGGACAAGAGGCTGCTAAGAATCTCAGGTACCAGGCCGCCATCTGGAAACCGACCAAAGGACCGGACTACCAACACCATGGCGCTCGACATTGCTACCTTCAACGCCAGGACTGTGTCGAATGAGGCCAACCTGGCTGCCATCCTGGAAGGCTTGAACAGCATCCGCTGCGACTTGCTCGGGCTGTGCGAGACCAAGTGCCGGGAGCCGGTGCACATGCGCCGCGACGACGGCAGGACGGTCATCTTGGGTGCCAGGGAAGAGACGCGGCCTGTCGGTGGCGTCGGCTTCATTGTATCCAAACGATGGTCGCCGATGATTGACCTGGTCGATGTGACCAACCCCCGAGTCGGCGTGCTCACCCTGCGCCTACACAACAAAGCCACCATCCGGATCGTGCAGACATATGCACCAACAGCAGCGGCTGCGGCCGAGCAAGATGAGGATGTGCTTGAGCAGTTCTACAAGGCCGTCGAGGCAGCCACTACCCCCCGTGCCACCTACCTCGTCCTGATGGGCGACTTCAACGCCAAGGTGGGCAAGGGGTTGGATGGCGAGCGCTTTGTCGGCCCGTTCGGCAGCGGCAACAGGAACGGACCGGGCGAGCGACTGGTTGCAATGGCCGAGACCAACCGGCTGTTCATCAGCAACAGTCTGTTCAAGAAGCGCCCCGGCCGCCGATGGACATGGATGTCTCCCAATGGAGAAACAACCAACGAGATCGACTACGTCCTCTGCAGCCACCGCCGCATCCTGCAGGACGTCGCTGTCATCTGCCGCAAGTTCTTTGACACGGGCAGCGACCATCGGCCAGTAAGGGCCAAGCTGGTCATCGACGGCAGGACCGAAAAGCACGCACTGGCAGCCAGCAACCGGCCACCACTGACCTAGTCGTCTTCTACACTCTGATCGACCACACCAACTGGGCCCAGCTTGAAGCCGACATTGACCAGGACTACGACCACTTTATCGGCCTGCTCAAGTCAAGCCGCGATGCAGCTACAGTGCCGACCAACAGCCAGGCCAGCTGAATTTCGGACGCCACCAAGGCCCTGATGCAGAGGCGGCGGCAGATGCGCGCTGACGGACCCACACATGTCGAGTACGGCCTGCTGTGCAAGCAGATCCGGCAGCAGCTCAAGACCGACTTCGACCAGTACAGACAGAGGCGCCTGCTGGCGACAGCCGAGGACCGCAAGAGCCTGAAAAAGTGCAGGCGGCCGATGCAGCAGCAGCGCGGCCAGATACCAGCACTGAAGACGGCCGACGGGCGGACGACCAGGACTCAGTCCGGCATTGAGGCCGAGTGCAGGCGCTTCTACAGTGACCTGTTCGCCTCAACTGGGACGAGGTCGGCATCAAGATCAACGGCCGTTGGCTCAATCACCTGCGCTTTGCCGACGACATCGTGCTGATAGGCTGCTCGGCAGTCGATGTACAGCAGCGGCTCGACCAGCTCAACCAGGCTGGCGCTCGGTGCGGCCTCAAAATCAATCTGGCCAAAACCAAGTGGATGCGCAACGACCAGGTGGCCGACACTACCCTTCATGTCGGCCAACACCAGCTCCAGCAAGTCGATAGATACATCTACTTGGGCCAGGAGCTGACTACCGACCACAAGATTGGTCGAGAACTGGCACGGCGACGCCGAGCCGCCTGGGTCAGCTTTGGCTCAATTGCCGAGACGCCACCAACAGAGCCATCGACCCGGACATCAGGGCCGCCCTATTCAACAGCACCGTCCTGCCGGCCATGCTCTACGGGGCCGAGACCTGGGCAACGACGGCGGCCGACCGACAAAAGCTGGCAGTGACTGAACGCGCAATCGAAGCCGCATGGTCGGGGTTAAAGGATCGACCACGCCCGCGAACGAGCAGCTGCGGGCCATGACCAGGGTGGCCGACGCGGTGGACCTGGCCAACAAGGCCAAGAAGCGCTGGGCTGGGCACCTGATGCGGCGGACGGATCGAAAGATGGACACGCGAAGTCACCGCCTGGTTGCCGATCGACATCAAGCGGCCACGCGGGTGCCCTGCAACACGATGGCGCGACTCGCTACGACAAGATCTGGGACACAATTGGATGGGACTCGCCCAGGACCGACAGACCTGGGCAGATCGTTGTGGTCCACCTTTGGCCGGTGAAGACAGACCGATTCTGGATTCTGGAATTTGAAACCAGTTTAGATTTTACCCACATGAAGCACATTTTTTATTAGATTACCTGGCAAATTTGTATTTGCAGTAAATCATTTTATTATACTGAATAAAATGTTAATCTAAAAATGTGCAATACTATTTTAATATACTTGACTCACAATTTAATGTACCTGACTACATTAGAGTACACCCACAAAACTAATGAAAATAGATCCTTAAAGTAACAATTACAGGTTATTTTTACAGTGTAGTCTTTAAAATATTGACAGTAGTTGTGGATAGAATATGGTTTGAAGATTTTTTAATATGACTTCTCTAAGTGCATAACGTTATCCTCTGATCTCTTAATTGTATGCCTGCCACAAATTTTAATAAGGATTTCCTTGAGGTATAGTGTGAACATATAAACAATTAGAGAAGCCTAATTCTTGTAAAACTTAATTGATTAATTGAGCCAAATATGTAAGGTTCAATGGTATAATTGACTTATTGATAATAAGGATATGGCACAAATACAATAAATATAATGTATCAATCAACAGATGATGTCAACACCATACAAGTGATCATGAGACCTTATTCACAGGAAGAAACTGACACAGAGACTGTTGAGTCTTGAGAGTGGGTGTCTAAGATGAAGAGGGGGGCTGACTGCAGGAACTAGTGTTACACCACCAACCACATTCCCTCTTCAGGGACTCCAGGCTTTCTCTCCTATCCACGCTGCTGAGGTGTAGCTATGCTCCATCTGCCGATGTTGCTATGGCAACTAGTCCCACTGATCTACATAAGAGCACGGAGCGAAGATCTGCTCGACTGATCTATTAGCATGACTCAACGGCATCTTCATTTTTGCCAGCCCTGAAGCCAGTCATTTTGGTAATATGACTGACTGTAATTAGGTTGACCTCTCAGTGAAATTACTGTCTTTAATTTTAACTCTTACTCGAATATTAAATAAAAATGTCACTTCCCTACTTTGATATATTGTTCAAGTTTATTAGATATTAGATAATATTTTTTGATAATGGGAATTTGATCAAAGTCAGATACAGATGGACAACAATACACTGTAAAACAAATAACACGGTCTGTGGTTAAAGGGACAGTTCACCATAAAATTTACATTCTATCATTTACTCCTCCTCATGCCATCCCAGATGTGTATACGTTTTTTATTCTGCTGAACACAAACGAAGATTTTTACAAGAATATCTCAGCTCTGTAGGTCTTTACAATGCAAGTGAAAGGTGGCCAGAAATATGAAACTCCAAAAATTACATTAAGGCAGTATAAAAGTAATCCATACAAATCTGCAATCACTTCAACAGATCAACAGATCAATATTTTTTACTATAAATCTCCATTTTCAATTTTACTTTCAGAATGGGAAATAATGTGAAACTGAACTTCAACATTTATAGTAAAAAAAAGGAGACAAATATTGATTTGTTTCACCCACACCTGTCATATCGCTTCTAAAGAGATAGATTTAACCACTGGAGTCATATGCATTACTTTTATGCTGCCTTTATGTGATTTTTGGAGCTTGAACAGACTGGTCACCATTCACTTGCATTGTAAGGACCTACAGAGCTGAAAATATTCTTCTAAATATCTTAGTTTGTGTTCAGCAGAAGAAAGAAAGTCACATCTGGGATAGCATGAGGGTGAGTAAATAATGAGAGAATTTTCATTTTTGGGTGAGCATTACTTGAAGAGAGATGTTTTGTTCTATAGCATAGATTAAACACAGTCATAACCTTAATTGTGAACTTTGATTTTTTAAAACTTGCTAATAATATACCTCATATGGACTCCAACAATTGTCCAATCCATGAAGAATGTAAACTCACAACCTTGTAGTAACTGTAGTCCTTGTTTATCAACTTGTAAACTGAATAGCTCTATACGTGCCAGAATAACTGGTATTTATCCATGAGCAAATGTATGGTAATGTCCTTTGAAATGTATCAGATTTATAGCTTAAGATAGTTGTTGCACCAGCCTGTAACTCTTGCCTCCTAGCGATTGCCCCATTAGTCAAAAGAAAAAGGGATAACCTGCAATGTAGTCAAAGTAGGTTGATTCAGACATATTTAATAATTTTTGACTCAAATCAAAAGTAAAATAATATATTTTTCAGTGTTGATAGCAATAGGCTAAATGTTGGCAAGATGCTGCCATTCTCAGCATATAAAATAGCATATTGAGACATTAAAATTGCATAATGTGATTTATCTTCAAAGCACAGTGCAATACTCCAGGCAATAACATTTGGACCCACACAGTCAATCTAAACATATAAGCCACAATAAGCCTCAGTCTGTGCTATTCATGCAGAAGTTGTTTTGGAAACAATAATCATACAGACAACTTAGAAATGCCATCAATCCATCCATCCATCCATCCATCCATCCATCCATCCATCCATCCATCCATCTACCCATCCATTCAGATCACAGCTGGCTATACTCTCCTCTAATTTTCCCACCAAAGTATATTTCTAATTGATGTGATGTATAATATCCATGGTCAGGTTTTATAACTGATGGTTGAAACCCTGTAGATAATCATGTTTTTTCTATTATTATAAGAAACAGTACAATGTATAGTTATAGTACAAACATTTTATGAGCTTCTGTAATGTTTTTATTGTTCTAAGATTCAGAGTGGGTGGGTGTTTGGATGCTTACATTACATTTTGGTTAAGATTTAGATATCCAGAGAGCTGTAGCCTCTAATATATCACAACTGTATTCACCCAGTTACTTTGCCATTAATCTAGATATGTGATTTCCATAATGCAGTTTCCCATCAGTGCAATGACAGAGATATTTGCAATGGCTGTCATAACAACTCAAAGAAGTTAATGATATCAAAGTAACTAGCCTCGGGCTGTGTTTCATGTAATCTACCCACTCCTTAAAATTTGAAACAATCTTAAAGTATTGCTACTATGAAGCAACATGCTTTTTATGTTAGGCAATTTTTACAAATTTTATACTCTAAACATCACACTATTCGCTAAAAGCACATGTCAAAGCAAGTGAAAACACTGCAGACCAGAAACCGAAAACAGGCTTTTGTTGTGAATCATGGAACACGTCTGCATTCAGGAAAAAGGTGAATAAACATATTTTTAGGCTGCAATCGCATGTGGTGTTTAACCACTTACAGTATTCTGAGACACAAAATATTGATATGTCTGACACCTGTCACCGATTTTATGCTACCTTCAATTCCCACCACAATGTCAACAAATTACCAGTGGGAAACTCTTGAGCATGTCATTTCAAGAATCAATGCAGAAGCTAATTGCTATTGAATATTATGAGTTAGAAGAGATAGTTCAACCACCAACAACAACAAAATATCATCATTCTCTCACCCCCATTTTGTTCAAAATATATATTTGACGTACTTTTTAGAATTTTTTTAAGAATGTTGACAGCCTCGGTATAGCGAAGAATAGCGATATAAATAATGATGACAGAATATGTATTATTGGTATCTCTTTAAAGAGTTGTGTAATAATAGGTAATTGTGAAATCTGACTGTACAGTTTGGTTATACTGTTGATAAAGATAAGTGACAAGCTTGCCTGAAATTGCTACTTATGTAGCCAGTTTATAAGCTAACAGACAGGCCTATATGACAAAACTACATTTCCCATAAATAAAGCATCAGTTACAACACTACCTACAGCATACCTGCCAACACTCTGGATTTTACAATGTTTCTCTCATTTTTCCACCGCTTCTCCCACTGTCCTCATGATTTACAATTTCTCCCAATAAACTTACGATTTTCCGCATCCACACTTTGCTCTTGAGAATGTATTAGACCTGTAGGGTTGCCACCCATCCCGTAAAATACAGGATTGTCCCTTATTTAAATATGAAATGAAGCCTCCCGAAATGAATCAATGCGGGACACGATTTGTCCCGTAAACTGGTCAGATGGCATCCCTGCGAAATCATTCCAAATTGTTAATTTTACACTGATATAAGTTAATGTTCCATACAGTGGGAAAGGGGTCGTCTGAAAAGTCCACACAATGTGCTGAAATGTGTGAATACTGTGGAGGGTGTGTTAAGGGATCGTCTGACAATTCCACACATAAAACTTAACTACAGAAGGTTCAATAAGATGAACAAAATGACACTGATCCAACTATGTATGATTACTATCACTGAGTCATAAAGACAAGAATTAGGCCCACAGGTGAAGGAAAAGCATGCCCGGAACACTGTCCCCATTGGCAATTGCCTTGTGCATATCATTGGGGAGAATGGGGCTAGTTGTCACATGGGGAATTTGTGACAAGAACTATATTTCAGAAACTATATTGTTTTGATTCAAAAGTCAAATTACACAAATGTGTGCTGGTATTGTATGTTGGTTTCAAACACAAAGTTCAAAACTGTCTTAAAGTATTTTTTTTTTTTTTTTTTTTTGTGAATTATCCTCCAAACTAAAATTCTAATATCATCATATTTATGTTGTAGCTGTTGGGTAAACAAGTTAACACAATAAAACCACACTACTAAACATGCATGCAAACATCAGCTGTATAGGTATATTTTGTCCTCAGAACATAGGTATTTATACTGTATTCGGGGCAATTGTCAAATTCTTTTTTAGGCAAATTGTCATAAATGTATACAATTTCTTGCATTATTTGACAAAATGGTTTGATGTTTTTGTGTTTTACCTTTTATCTTTTTTTTGTTGTTGTAATTGTTTTACTGTTCAAATTTTACTGAAAAGTCTATATAATAGGCTGTTTTAATAGAAGGTTTCATTGTGATATCTTTGCCCATATTATGTAACAACATGCCCCACTATAACATTGGTTCAATTAACTTTTTCCTGGGCTATAACTGTGGAAATGTTCAATAGCTGTCTTGTAGCCAAGACTTATGTGCTTATACAGAAATTTAATAAATCCATGTCGAGAAATATTCCGAAGTAAAAAGTGTGAAAGCATGCCACGGTCTCCCCTGTAATACGAAACATCAAAATGATGAAACAGCCAAGTGTGGCCCTAAACTCTATTACTTAACCACTCTCATTGCTTTGAAGAGGAACACCAACAGCATTCTTCTTTCATTAGCTCATTAGCTTTCATAGGCATTAGCTTCTTTCAATACAAAACACCAACTAAGTGAAAAAGCCATTTTCAGAATTTTCCAGCCTAAACTTTTCTACCATCATCCATCTGCTGTATTCAATGAAGTTCAGCTACACAACTCAATAGTCTATAGCCCCCCAAATCAAAATTTGTGGACAATAGTGCCCAGCTGTTACCAATCACTATTGCAGGAAAAGACCAGAAGTTAAATGATGGCATCATTTGTCTCACATCCAGACTGCAATAAAACTCAGTGAGCCCATTACACAAGTTCACTCAACCTTTCAATAGACCTCTATGACCACAGGAAATTATGGAGCCATTTGGATTGTCATGACACTAGCAATAACTTGTACAGGAAGGGCAACAGTAATAGGGATAGAACAAAATGCCACCTCTACCATAGTCCCTCTAACATACTGTTTTGTTATAAAGAGAGGTTTTCCTGACTTTATTCATATTAAAGCTGAAGAGTGTAATTTTTCTTTCAAACAGATTCCAAAAATGCTTTGCATCTATAAAGCAGCACAAATAGACAGAACCATGTTTATTTTGCGGCTTACACTTACCAAAAGTAGAAATGGTACGACCTTTTGTAGATTTTATTGCCCACTCTCTGCAGAGAAACTCAGGGCAGGCAGGACTTCTGTGGATTATCAGTGGTGGGTAAAGACAGCCACCCAGTTCATTTGTGTGCAAACACTCATGTTTTCCTCATCTTCTGCCTCCTGTCCAAATCCTGCCAGCCACTAGACTCTGTTGGCATATCCTGTTATATTGCCCATGCTACACCTTAGTCCAGATGCACTGACCAAAAGAGGCTGACTCTTGTTTCCAGATGCACCTGTAAAACAGAGAAAAGCATACATTGTTATTCACACAGAAGAAGAAGTAAATATTGCAGAAAATATACAGTGATTTCTACACTGAATAAGTTAGTTTTTAGCATCTTAATTAACAATATTAAGTACATTCTAAATTTGTACTCCACACAAAACATGTAAAAATGTATGCTCAAGCTTGTAATTAAATATTATTTATGATTGTTTGATATCTTTAGAATGTGTTGATTTCTGTCGTCGTGTTTTGTGCACCAAGTTTTCATGTCTGTGTGGACAGTGTTTCTATTACCATTAAAGCAAGGTGATGTTGTCTAATAGACTACACAGCATGCATTAAGCTTCCCTGTGGAAGGTTTTTGTGTGTCATGTGGTCCATGACCAAGTACGTTAAAAATCATTGATATGCTAGTACAATTTTT
The DNA here is from genome assembly GCF_025860055.1 of Xyrauchen texanus. Taxonomy (NCBI): domain Eukaryota; kingdom Metazoa; phylum Chordata; class Actinopteri; order Cypriniformes; family Catostomidae; genus Xyrauchen; species Xyrauchen texanus. Next base: position 24,510,469 of record NC_068282.1, on the reverse strand, counting down.
AAAGTATGGCTTAATTCAGTGCAACACTGCTTGAGTAAAATATCCCAAAAAGTGTGAGTAAAATGTACTGAAAACAGAGTATTGTAAAGTAAGCTTTACTTGAGTTTTTGAGTCTAATTAAAACCACAAAGAATTGTGTGTGGCCTTTACTATATGGTCAGTTACATCTACTAGCAATTTCTGCATGGAAATTGTTTCCTAGGTTTTTTAAGTAAACCTCACTCCATAAATATTTCAGTGCATCTTAGTCCAATGCTCCAAAATTGCAGTCAAATAAAGGAGTCAGGCAAGAAATGTGTGTAACTGTGAACCTTTCCTTTTTTGTTTTCTCGCCATTTCTCTCAATATATACAGTCATCGCCACATTTACTAACACAGCAAGGAAACGCTCCTAATTAACACATCCATTTAACGCAAGTCTGCCTCACTGCAGAACACTGAAAATCATTGAATTGTAGGGTAAAGAGTTTTAACCTTTAGAGCTGGGAGGAGGTTAAAGCTATATTCAGAATTAGAGAAAGGTTTGTACTGCCATTGACATGAATGTAAGTTTGCAGTCGATTGTGAAAGACAACTCCCCTCAACCAGCTCCCAATAAAGAGGAGGCTTTTTGACTGGGACATGGAGGCTGAAGGTCAATTTAATATCCCAAAAATAATTTATCACTACTTGTAATGAATTCCATAACCTTTATAACATTAACATTATAACCAACATTACATTTTGAACTAATCACACTATGAATCCTCACTGCAGACTGTAGTGTATCTAATCCTCTTGTGTAGTGGATTTTGGTGACATAGAGGATATTTTGGTTTTTATGAGTTACTGTGTACATTATTACTTAGTATTAAAGTATTACACTGAGACCTTTGTTTTAATATACACTGGCAGCCAAAAGTTTGGAATAATGTATTTGCTCTTTGGTACTTTTATTCAATAAAGTGGCATTCAACTGATCATAATGTATAGTCAGGACATTAATAACATGAATAATTGCTATTATAATTTGAATAAAAATGTTCTTAACTTATTAAACTACTTCAAATCTTTCTCCACATGCAGCAATGACAGCTTTGCTGATCCTTGGCATTTCAGCTGTCAGTTTGTCCAGATACTCAGGTGACATTTCACCTCACGCTTCCTTAGCACTTGCCATAGGTCGGGCACTTCTCATGCACCTTACAGTCTAGCTGATCCCACAAATGCTCAATGGGGTTAAGACCCATAACACTCTTTTCCGATTATCTGTTGTCCAGTGTCTGTGTTGTGAACTGCAATGCACCTCACTGATCTCTGCCTGCATCACCTCGGTCTATTGATGGACTACACTCTTGAAATGGAATACATAGACTATCAATTGCCAACAAAAGCCTTCATCAGCCAGTTAACAAGGATAATTGCATCTAAGTGAACTTCTGCAGTTAATCCAGGATGGACTTCAAAAGACATTGGTCATTAATCTTACAGTTCAAACATAATCTATGTTTAAACACTGTCCCTTAACACTTACTTAGTTTAATAATTTTAAACCATGACTTGCCCTATACATAAGTAATTTTGGCATTATTTTAATGATGTTAGCCAGAGTGGAACTGGCCCCCACAGTGAGCCTTGTTTCTCCCAAGGTTATTTTTCTTATAGTTTTGTGTTCCTTGCCACAGTCACCTTCGGCTTGCTCACTGGGGTTATAAATACAATTATTATTTAATTACTTATTTTTTAAACATGATTCACAATCGTTTTATCTAATTACACAATGATGACTCATCAACATTATAGACATTACAGTTTTATCTTCTGTTAATGCCTGATCTTCTGTAAAGCTGCTTTGAAACGATGTGTGTTGTGAAAGGCCCTATACAAATAAAATTGACTTGACATATCCTCTTGTTTAATTGTGCATCTGGCCTTCCACATCTCTTTCTGTCCTTGTTAGAGCCAGTTGTCCTTTGTCTTTGAAGACTGTAGTGTAAACCTTTGTATTAAATTTTCAGTTTTTTGGCAATTTCAAGCATTGTATAGCCTCCATTCTTCAAAACAATGATTGACTGATGAGTTTAAAGAGAAAGCTGTTGCATTTTTTGTGTCATGTTTGACCTAATATTGACCTTAACACATGCCAGTCTATTGCATACTACGGCAACACAAAAACAAACACAAAGACAATGTTAAGCTTCATTTTAAGAACCAAATAGCTTTCAACTGTGATATCATTTTTATATAATGGCAAGTGATTTTCTAGTACCAAATTAGCAATTTAGCATGATTACTCAATGATAAGCTGGTGCTGTTTTTTTTTTACATCAGTAATGTCCTGACTATACTTTGTGATCAGTTAAATGCCACTTTGGTGAATTAAAGTACCAATTTCCTTCCAAAACTGCAAAATCTATACATTATTCCAAACTTTTGGCCGCTAGTGTAGCTTAGCTTTTAAAAATGGTCATAACCATGGATTTGGTAAATTACTTTTCCTTGTTTTAGCTCTTCACCCACCGAAAGCAATATACTCCTCACTATAATGTGCTCATCATTTTAATATCTCCTCCGCTATACATTTATGCCATGGGGTGAATTATTTGTATATTAACATGTAGTGGTCAAACATGCTTGGAAGTATGCAAGTGAATCTGGAGCGCTATTAAAAGGACACACTCCGCACACGGAACCGAATGGAGCACATTTGATACTCTGAGCATGAGATGGAGTTGTGGAGCACAAAGCTGCTCTGAATACACAGCAATAATGCTTATACACAATACAGACAGGACAGAGCAGTGTGCATAGACTTTGAAGCGAACAGCTTGATTTATCTATTAATTAAATGAAATTGTATTAGCCCTTTGCAGTTAAATAATCGCACAATGTCATACCACGATTTTATTTTTAATGAATCGTGCAGCCATAGTATATAATTGTGTGTGTGTGAATTATATGAATATATATTGTATTAATGACTGATAATTACACTACAGTAATAAAACAAAACATTTAAACGTGAATACGCATGCACATTAAAACATCCACTATATCACTAAACTCCAATATGCATGGGATTAGATCCACTACACATTACAGTCTGCAGCGAGGAGTACTTGATGAATTTGGTGACAGGCAGTTGAAAGTTCTGCTGCTGAAATCAGTCTGTGCTTATCAGAATTTTTACCAATGCACCAAGTGTGGTTGAGGTGAAATGTCCACAGGGAGGCACCAAATGCACAAAAATTATTATATTTTTTTTTATTATGTAATACATTACATAGGAATGCATATTTTATTAGCCCTTTTGCCTAACCCAAACCCAAACCTTTAACCTAAGCGATAGTGGAGTAACAATTACATTTTAGAGTGAAAATTCAACCTCCGAATTTGCTCTCACCATTGTTTTTGAGATCATGACTATTTCATGGTTCCCATGGGACCAGAACCTGCATTTAGGAAAAGAGTCTATTGGGGAATGGTGCTTGACAGTAATTCGGCAGAATTGGGTACATTTTCTGTGTGATCATGTTGCTCAATTGCTGAGTTAACAATTGGCAAGATTTAAGAAAAGGAATTTGATCTGGTAAAATATGGGTCAAGGTCAATCCTTGCCCATTTATTTTTGTAGGTTTTCTGAAGAATAAATCACATCATCTGACATCATTTCCATGTGATTTAGCACTAGTGCAAACATACTTTTGGTGGCAAACAGCACAGCTTTAAATGAAGCATGTAAGTACGGCTCAATATTAAAGTAAACAGATCCATGCCTACAGGGCAAAACTGCTCTAAGAGAAACAAGATGATGAACAATAAATCACATCAAATGTAAGAACTGCTTTTGATTGCACCTAAAACATTTAATATCTGGAGCCTATAAAGAGAATACAGCTCTTTCTCTAAATGCTAACACTATGAAAACAGAGAGCAGGAACATCAATATTTTTCACATTTACACTTCAGCTCTAGCTTCTGTACTATGGTTTTCTCCTGAAATTCAGTATTGCTAATATTAGCAGTACTGCTAGTATGGCAATAATGATTTGCTTGTGTTTTTCCTCATTTGTAACTCGCTTTGGATAAAAGCGTCTGCTAAAAGATTAAATGTAAATGAAATTCAAACCAAATGAAGTATTCAGTTCCATATTCATGTTTCCTTCAAATAATGTTATTTGTCATTTGTGTGGCATTGAGTTGTATTTTTCCTTAATTCTTATGTATGTTTATATTCTGGTGTATTTATAATTACTGCACAAATGTTGATAATTTCTACAGTTGTGTTTGATTTATAAATTACAACCATATTACACAAAATATGTGCATATTTGAATATTGCAATTCATCTACATCTCTTCAGTAGACTTGCAGCCAGTCAAACCAGTGTCCATATTATCTTAAAGCTGCAATCAGAGGGGGTGTTGTGTTAAACAGTTATGACTCGCGGGTGCCAGAGAACAAACCGATCTGAAAGTTTTTTTACATGCATTGCCAACACCAGTCAAATTTCACACAACTCCAGGATCAGTACTTCACGATACCAGAATAACATTTTCACCAGTCATGTGCCTTGGGTTCTTGTGTATATGAAACTAAACAACAACTGTCAACAGGAATGGAAGGCTTGAGTGTTTCACAATATAAACTAGTCAACGGATCCAAACACACCGTCAAATCGAGGGTACGTGACTCATAGGCATTAGATGGAGTTGCAGGAAATCGTTGCCAACCTCAGCACAAAGATAAAGGGGATTATATGAATGACGCCAGTAACGTCAAGCCATGGTGGTGCAACTATTTATAAAGATGCCCTCAAAAATACAAACAAAACACAAAAGGGAGTACTATTTTTGTTTGATTTCTTTTTTCAATGAAACATTTTGAAGGTGTGAAATTGAGAGTAATTTATTACAGTAACAGAATGAATGTGACTTGATTATCTTACCATATGTTTGGAAGAATATTGGCCTCAATCACCATTCACTTTCATTGCATCTTTTATTTTTTCCTCCATACAATGAAAGTGAATGGTGACTGAGGGTAACAATCTAGCCAACATCTCCTTTTGTGTTCAAAGGAAGAAAGTCCAGCAGGTTTGGAACAACAACATGAGTAAAAGCTGACCAAATAAAACAATTGGGGTGAACTATACCTTTAAATACAAACTAAACAATTACAAAAATGTTGGTTGGAATAAATACATGGAAAACTGTAAGAATGCTCATCATGTTTTCAGAATAACTGCAAAATCATAGTTCCAGGTGTAAGCTAAGTGCCGTTTGCCAAATGCCAACTAGCTTTAAACACCTACGGTCCAGATCTGCTCGAAAGGAAGTGAAGCCAGTGACCTCATGCTTACAGATTCCCATGGCACGCAAACGCATACTGATGAAATAGGCTTAACCAAGAGAGAGGATGGAGTGTAATTAAATCACATCTCCTGAGGGGAGCCCACAGCCAGCCATCAATGGTGGGAAAAAGAATTGCAATTCGCATAGTATGGCAAACAGCAGCCTTTAAACATGCCAAGCACAGTTTCAATCCCTCGATTTAATGGAATCGAAACATTTAAGGTCATTGTTCAAGTGGAGCAGAGGAGATGGGGCCCAGTCTCCATCCTACAAATTATGATATATAGCTTGACGGGGCACTCTAACTGAAGCAGAATATCAAGTGGAATCCAACCTCCATTTAATCATGAGGAGATTCTTCCTCTATATACCTCATTACAAACCTATAGATATGTGGACTGGAAAGAGTCAATGAATTTCAACATAATTACTGCATTATGGAAAACTTGGAAATGTCAAGGAATTTTTCAATAGTGATTTCCAGGCCTGGAAAAGTCATGGAAATTAAGAATATATTAAAAAAATAATGGGAATGTCTGTAGTGAATATCATCACCTTCCTAAAATAATGTCCCAAGTAATTTTTTCAGAAAAAACAAAAGACTGATCCAAATATCACAAGATGATTTAGGCAAAAAAAAGACTGAAGACATTATTTTCCCAGGCTGGAAATAAGCTAATGACTTCCCGTTTTGGTGGGTGTTTCTCAGTCGCCAAAGGTTGGAAATGCCATTGTCTGACAACAAAAAAGATTACGTTGTCATCATGTTTCTGGCATGTTTTGAAGACAGTCACAGGTTTTGTTAGAGGTTGGAATCCTTTACTGTATATGAAAATGAGTCCTTCGGATGCAATTTTCACTAAAACACCTTTCACTCATATAAAGATTGCTAAGCTGTCCTCAGGTCAGGCATGGCACAAATAAAACAGATAAATTAATAAACAGAAGGAAGGGGAAAATGGAGCAAACGTCCCCAAGGTCCTCGGTTTCTGGGACGTACGATCAACATTGCTTCACAATACTGAGGTAGTACAAATGCTAAAAGACATCATGAAAGTTTATTATGAAGGATAGTAAGGCACACACAATCATTCCTGTCTCTTATGTTGATGGGGTTGCCACGTGAGTAGAAGAGATCACTGAGTAACTTGAACGAGAGCACCTCAAGGCACTAACACAGCCCATATGGCTTCTCACAGAGTAAGAGATTCACTCACTGCACCTGCCTGTAGCAGTTTTGTGTTATAAGAAGAGATGTGTTTCAAATAGAACTGTAATTTGATGTGTTTCAGTAACCTTAATGACATGTATTATATACAATGTGTAATGTGTGGGCAAATGGTCTCGAGTGTGCATCCTCAGACTTTTAAACTATTAATCACATGAGATTTTCACATGTTTCAAATGGTATAAATAATGCCTACGAAGGGGACTTTGAAGGGAGAACAATCATAGTAGCCTTCTGTAGGGTCATTCCAAACACAATTTCTTATAAGAATGATATAAAAAGTGACTTCTGAATTATTCTGACTGTTTGAGCCCCACACCTTTCAGCCATCCGAAACTCTCACAGTGGAGGGGCAAGTCTTCGAAGGGAATTGTGCATAGTGATGATCGCTTCCGAATGAAATGCACTGATTGCCAGTTCCTAAATCTACTTCAGTATAATTAACAATTTGTGCAAGGTGTACATTTTCTAAAGATAACTTGTTTTAATTCTCTAAAAGGAGCATGGACATTCCATTCCCACATCAATCTCTTTAATATCAAATTTTTTTCTCCTAAACAGCAATGATATTTCAATAGAGGGCAATTTGAGGTCTTTGCTGACATCTCTTACTTCTCAGAATTTTCTCCTGACAACTCCCCCCACCCCCACCCCCACTATGTCTGCTTTAAAGGTTCTCCACAATCACAACAATGTCTCAAACTGTGCTCAGATTTGCCAAGATTCCAAAGTCTGTAATCAAAGGTCAGAGAGCTCCAAATTAACTCTCACTAATTCAGTTCTGCCAAGACCAAATTATCTGAGCTATTCTATATACTTTCATTTTAGAGCTCTACACTCATAGGCTATCAACAACTGTCTTATTTCTGTATATTTGTACTTCTCCTAAAGGATTTATATATTTATGCATGATGGGAATACTGTATATCTAAATACAAATGAATGGGGTCCAACATTTTGAAGTTCCAAAACAGAAATAAAAGCTGCAGATTGATGCTATTAAAAGTTGTTCCATTTGGGTCATATCTCTTCAGAAGACGTGGATTAAACCACTCGAGTCGTATGGACTACCTTTATTTTGCATTTCTGTCATTTTTGGGGCTTGAAAGTTAATTTTGGACCCCATTGACTTGCATTGTATGGATATAAAAACATCACATCTCCATCAAAATTTGTGTTCTGAAGAAGAAAGAAAGTCATATGAGTTTGAGATGGCATAAACTATCGTAAACTATGAAAGCGCAACCATTAAGCAATACAATATACTGCTGTACTCCTGGGATTATGTTGTCAAATTAGGTACACTACAGGCATATAAGCATATTTCTGAGTTACTTATCTTAAATATTACACATTTAGGCAGATAATCACAAGCAACTAAACATAAAAGAAAAAGTCAGTCAGAAAGATGGAGATCTTTACCAGGAAGATTAAAAAATACAAGATGCTGTAAATGCTCTAATATCACAAGATTCCTTGAAAAGCTAAACAGGTAGCAATGCAAGAGAGTAATATTAGACAAAAGTCTCTTAGCACCCAATGTGTGTCTAGGCATCCCAGAATGCATTAGACTGGCCTACTTTGTTATTCCCTGCATTTTGTCAGCGTATGGTGAAAAATTGTGCTCTCAGGTAAGGAAAGACCTGTTTAAACATTCAAGCTGATGTAAAGCAGAACTACACAGTCCAGCAGAAACAGCAATAAAACCAGGTAATGAAAAACATAAAGTAATTTCTTTTACTGAGCTGGCATCTATGTTTCTATCATTTACAGCATATAGATTTGTATTCACGTTTCTCCCTTAGGTCCAGGTGTGCAGGAAAATAACAGTATCAGCCAAAATGAAACTCTATAACTATTGGCATCACAGCCTCCCCGTTGGGATGTGACTCAGATACTATGTAGTCATTCACACAAAATGCAGCAAACCCACTGAGCCAGACAATGCAATATTTGTTACAACAGTGTAAGCTAAGAAAGTAAACTTATGAGTTTACTTCAACTTGTTAAGCAATAAGTATTCTAAAAAGAGCACAATGCTGTCATTTTTTTCTGAAAATTGTTTTCTAAAACAAGACCTTAAATTGTACTGCAATGTAAATTAAACTGTAAATAGCTCCTAAAGTGCAGATCATTCAATATCAGTATTTCAAGCAATAGTCATGGGGGTACAAAATTCTTGCAGATTTGATAGATAATGGAACCATCATGTGTTGATAAAAAATATTTCATTTCTGGAAAATAAACTATTAAGGCACTGCAATTAAGATAAAGCTATCCTGACGGACACCCAGAAAATATGATGTTTTATTTTATTCTCTAAAATACATTGTGCTATGGTTCCCACCAAAACTAATTGAGCATGACAGTGTCATCTGTCGTTATAGCTGATGTGCATTGCTGTTATTGAAGGTTTTCCTCTCAGCCCTCAAAATATGAACGTCTTCATAATAATGTACAGCTGTAGATTTCAACTATCGCAGGAAGACACAATGCTGAATGCAAATAAAAAATTTAACTGAAACTTCACTGTAAAAACTGGTAAACAGCAATTTTTACCTTAAGAGATTTGTTGGTGTAACATTATATATTCAGGTTGATTCAGTGATGTTAAATAACATTTTTGTTTTACTTGAATCAAAACAGTTAATTTAGATGTTACCACATGAAGCCAACTTTAAGGTTGACATATTTTTCAGTGCTGTTAATACTTAGCAAAAGCCTAGTATTGGCTCCATGTGTTAGGTTGGTAAATCATACTTCTGATGTAATTTAGGTATTTACAAAATTGCCAATATACATATTCAGCCTATCTAATGTTAATCATTTTGCATGTTGTAGACTCAAGTCCATGGTATTTTTTAAAGGGATAGTTCACCCAAAAATGACAATTCTCTCATCAATTACTAGCCTTTTGCCATTCCAGATGTGTATGACTTTCTTTCTTCTGCAGAAAACAAAGATTTGTAGGAGAATATGTCAGCTCTGTAGGTCCATACAATGCAAGTGAATGGTGGCTAGATATCTGAAGGTCCAAAAAGCAGATAAAAGCAGCATAAAAGTAATCCGTAAGACTCCAGTTGTTAAATCCATATCTTCAAACGCGATATGATAGGTGTGGGTAAGAAACAGATCAATATTTAAATCCTTTTTTTTTTTTTACATAAATCTCCACTTTCTGATGTGAAAGTGAAATTAAACAGGTGCCACATGTGACTTTTAAGATGTGAAAGTGAAGATTTATAGAAGAAATTACTTGTTCTGTTTCTTGCCTACACCTATCATATACTTTCTGAAGATCTGGATTGAACCACTGGAATCATATTAATTACTTTTATGCTACTTTTCTGTACTTTTTGGACCTTTAGATTTCTTGCCACCATCTATTTGCATTGAAGGACCAACAGAGCTGAGAAATTCTTCAGAAAATTTTGGTTTGTGTTCTGCGGAAGAAAGTCATACACATCTGGGATGGTGTGAGGCTGAGTAAACAATGAGAAAATTTTCCGTTTTGGTTGAACTATCCCTTAACAGACATTTTTGTTTTCTTTTGTAAGATTTTGGTCCCAATTTGGGTTGCCACTTGATATAAAAAAAATAATAATAAACATCCTGAAGTAATACCAATTTTGAATTGAACAGTCAGTGCTGGGTAGTGACAGATTACATGTAATCTGGATTGTATAATCAGATTACAAAACATAGTCCTTGTAATTAGATTAGATTTATTTGGATTACATTATTACATTCTTGATTATATCACAAATCTGCCAAAGGCATTAACTAGTGTGTAATTTACTAATTAAGATCCTACATTTTTAAAGAGTGGTCCGAGCAGTCTATATTTTATATATTTTATATAACATCTGGCCATGTGTGCATGTATCTACCGAAATTGAAAGAGCTTAATATAATCCACAAATAAAGCAATACAAAACAAATATATAGGAAATTTGGTTACTGTTTTAAATTAATGAACAATAAATGTCAAACTGTTTGTATTTGCACCATAAATAAACCAAAAAAATTATGTATTTTAAACAAGCCCTAGTCCACCTGGCTGTAATTCTAGACCCTCTTCTGTAAAAACACATGTTGAAACAAACATTTCAGAGGTATCGGTCACATGCAAATTTATGCTTTTGCACCATGCAAATGCACCTCTGGCTATGCTTCATGATGGCAAAAAAAGCATCTGTCTTAAGTAATGCCACACCCTCTCATGAAAAATCATGTGATTTGTACATTTCTACATCATATCTATAGATATTTTCTCATTATTGATTTCAAACCTGGATATAAAAAAATCAAATCCCTATTCCCAATTTCCTAAATTACAACAATTATTTAAAAATGTTAAAAACAAGCATGTTCTCATCATCTTTCATCATGAGTAAAATACTTGATTTATGTACAAATAATGAGAAGTCACCACAAGTCCTTTGATTTTGTTTACTATTGTTTAATAAAAGTGTTAATGTTGTGTTAATTGGTACATAATTTAAAATAAATAATTATATTTCCATGAAAATGTTAAATAATCCTAAAGTAATCAAATCATACAGATTACTCTTATCCTCCTCACTCAACAACTGTTATAAATTAGATGAAACCTTACTTTGCAAGTCATCCAAAACTTCAGCTGCTTTCCAGATATTTTTGGTACGAAGTAAACATAACATACATGATTGAAAGCTGTAACACCTACCATAGTGGACACTCTTTGGAGTTCCTGAGACTGATTAGAAACTGTCACTCTGGACTGACTCCACAAAAGAGGATAAAATGAGTGGACCGGTATGATTCCATTGTGAATCGATCAAGCTGGTACAGTCAGAAGGAAGTGCCTGGGTTTGTGGGATTGGTGAGATGAACAGAGAGAATGTTTTATTTGTGACTTCACACAGAGATGACTGCCTGAGTGGGCTGACAAGCGCTCATGCTACACAGAGTTGCCATGGAAACTGCAGGCAACGGAGGAGAAAGTGCAAGACAGAGGATATGAATTAAGTTCTGTCATTTTATCATCTACTGTTGATTACAGAGTGTGCGTTGTAGAAATGGTAACAAGACACTAAAGCAAACATACTGACTGCTTAATCTTCTAGTTAAGTATTGCAATATTGCCTATATTTCATAGCTACTAGCAGTAATGTCAATACACACAGTACTGCACAGTACAAGCCCTTCTTTAATGTGGATTACTTTTGACTTTGAACAATCAATCGTTTCTATTTTTAGGCTCAAAGATGATACAATAAGCACAAGAGTCACAAAGAATATAACAGAAAATGTATAACTTTAAAAAAAAAAACTATTTAAAATCCTTCCAACAAATTGTATGGCTCATAAATGTCTCTAATAACCCTTAAAATGGGTGTATTTAATTTAAGTTAGTTGTTTTTTTAGACCTTTAAATGAAATTAGTGTAGCATAGGGTGTTGGTAAGTGGCACAAAGAAAAGAAAACTGCTAGGAATGGCTATTTTACTAAGCAAAGCATTATAGAACAATTTTACTTGCCATCAGCCCATTCCCCTACAAAGCACAAACCACCACCGTGGTAACCAAAACCCAACAAAACCCTTCTAAAACCCAACATATTCAAAATAACACATAAACATTACACATTTCCCCTAACTCACTTAGCTTAAAAAACACATTAAATAACACTTAACTGTCTAAATGAACTCTTCCCCAACAGACCCATGCTGAGCATGCTGGTAAATAGCCATCCCTCTGCCCAGTCTCATTAACACTACGCTACATTATATAAAGTGTTTCTAAATACTCTTTACATAGTTTCAAATCACAGCTTAAGACTTACTTGTTTTCATTGGCCTTTGAGTGATTGATATGTGAATATTGTTTGTTCTGCTGTGTGTTTTTGTATTTTAGGTTACCTTTTCTTTTAAATTGTTTTACTACTTGTACAGCACTTTGGCATACACTTGTTGTTTTAAATGTGCTCTAGAAATAAACTGACCTTGACCTAAATAGGCAGTATCACATGTCTAACTGATTGAAACACTTCAAAATGTAGCCATGGCTCCATCTACTGCACAGAGACAGACTGAGTGAGGAGGCACCTTGTGACTGCAGTCCTCTTTCTCGCTCTGTTTGTCAAAATCTAATCTAGTAGACCAAGCAGAGCTATGCTACTAAAATGTATGTTTCATTGGCTAATGATTCAAGTAAAGTGGTAAATTCTAGGGTGGGTACACCAATGGCATTTAATACCGCCTTCAAAGCTCACAGCTTTCATTTAGAATGGAGGTGGGATAGAGCTTCATTTATTAACATGGCATACTGGATTCATTTGTTCAGTTAATTTGGGTCAGCATTTGTCTCCATTTAAAAGACATTTATGATTAGATAAATTATTATCAATGCCAATGGAATTCAAATGAAAATATGGATAAATAATAAAATCATAAATTTTTGCTCTTCTCTTTTCTTCCCTTAATCTCACTTAAAAATATACCATGGTATTGTCATATTTTTTGTACATGTTTGTGTTGTAATACACATGTTTTTTTGTTTGCATATACCATGGTAATACCATGATACTCATTGAAGTTAAACAGATGTAAATATGGTAAATTAATTTGCTAATCATTCATTACATGGTAAGTATCAAAATAACATTGGATTCTATGGAAAGACATATCATATTTAAGAGAAATGTGAATATAATGCCATAGCAAAATAACTTTCCAACCACGTAATCCAGTGATTTCTGGCTAAATACAAAGTATTTGTTCATTGTGCAAGTTGACGCAGGACAACCATAGCAATGGTATGAAGCTAAATTAATAACCGCATGAGATAATTTACAATAAGGGTACAGTAAGCCTACTTGAATCATTTGTGAAGATTTTAGGTTGCAGCATAAATTCTTTATTTGCCCTGTAGCATAATGAGGGGCAATCAAAAGCTATTAACATAATTTGAAGATCCACCTAAAATTCTCCTGAAAATCAACGCTCGCAAGGAAATAATAAACTCAGCTCTTTGTTAAAAACCAAAAAAATTAAATACCATCTGTAAATGTTTTTATATGCCTTCTTTTTTAGGGCATACTATAAACCTGACCTTTAAAAAGACACTCCGTTTCTAAAGATAGTGTTTTTTACTAAACCAAAGGTAAATGATAGCATTCATCATCTGGTGACATATACACCAATCAGCCACAACATTTAAACCACCTGCCTAATATTGTGTAGGTCCCCCTCGTGCCGCCAAAACAGCGCCAACCTGAATCTCAGAATAGCATTCTGAGATGCTATTCTTATCACCACAAATGTACAGAGCGGTTATCTGAGTTACTGTAGAGGTCGAACCAGTCTGGCCATTCTCCATTGACCTCTCTCATTAACAAGGCATTTCTGTCTGCAGAACTGCTGCTCACTGGATGTTTTTTGATTTTGGTACCATACAGATTAAATTCTAGAGACTGTTGTGTGTGAAAAACCCAGGAGATCAGCAGTTAAAGAAATGTTCAAACCAGCCCATCGGGTACCAACGATCATCCATGCAATTATTTAATCAGCCAATCATGTGGCAACAGTGCAGTGCAGTGTATAAAATCATGCAGATATGGGTCAGGAGCTTCAGTTAATGTTCACATCAACCATTAGAATGGGGAAAAAATGTGATCTCAGTGATTTGGAGCATAACATGTTTGTTGGTGCCAGATGGGCTGGTTTCAACATTTCTTTAACTGCTGATCTCCTGGGATTCACACACAACAGTCTCTAGAATTTACTCCATGTAGTACCAAAATCAAAAAAACATCCAGTGAGCAGCAGTTCTGCAGATGGAATTGCCTGGGAGAATGGCCAGACTAGTTCGACCTGACAAAGTCTACAGTCTACAGTTACGAGGGGGACCTACACAATATTAGGCAGGTGGTTTAAATGTTGTGGCTGATCAGTGTATTTCCAAACTACACTATATCCCTTGTAACTTGTATCTGTAGAACAGATCTACCAAACCAATATGATCCCAAGCCCTTAAAATGTGTTACATTTAATAAAACAATTTAATAAAATGTGTATTAAATGTGTACTACTGCACACACAGTATGCTTTCATTTAACCTGCACTATTTTAGTCTCCAGTCAACCTTCATAGTGCAAAAAAAAAAAAAGGAAAAAGAAAACAACAGGACATGAGGCACACTGAATTCCTACATGCTCATCTAAGGGCAGGATATTGTAATATTCATTCACAGGACTCAGTCCTCATTCTGTGCAAATTCCCAGTCCTCATCATTTTAGTGAGCTTATTATCATCTGTAACACAGCAGAATTTAACACATACCACAGGTCTTTAATGACCCGGTACCTCATTCCACTCCCTATACCTCACCCAATTTTTGGAGTTGTGCCCACACCTCTTTAGTATTCCTCTCTCTTATAAATAGTGTAACACACACACACACACAGTGTTGTGTTTCCATGTTTTATGGGGACTTTCCATAAACATAATGGTTTTTATACAGTACAAACTATATATTCTATCCCCTAACCCTACCCCTAAACCTAACCCTCACAGAAAACTTTGTTAACATAATTAAGTATGATTTATAAGCGGTTTTCCTCATGGAGACTGACAAAATGTCCCCACAAGGTCAAAAATTTCGGGTTTTACTATACTTACGGGGACATTTGGTCCCAACAAAGTGATAAATACATGCTCACACACACAAAAGGCAAAAATTGCGCACAAAAAAACAAGAGTACGAGTATCATTTTCTTTTTTTCTTCTTTTTTTTGCACTTCCATAAATGTTATTTTTATGATTATTTTATATCTATATAAATTCATAGAATATCTATTTCTTTGTTTATTACAAGAGGAATGAGTACTAAATTCATACAAATAAATAATATAGCACACTGATTTTATGCAATATTAAGTTATTAATTATCAACAATAGTGATTTATCAGTATTCCATGTGTGTACACATACACTGTAAAAAAACAGTAAACTACTGGCAGCTGTAGTTGCCAGCATTATACTGTAAAAATAAGGTGTGTTACCGTTCTTGAAATTAACAGCAAGATACTGTTTTTGACAGCTACAGTATACAACTGCAATTTAGCAGCATATTGCTGTTAAATTACTTACTGTCTAGTGTTGTTGAAATTAACAGCTATGTTCCCAGCATGCACTGCGGCATGAAGAATTTACTTAGAATTTACTTAAATTTTTACTATTTGCTGGTTTATTTTGATGTTGTTTTTGTTGCAGTCTAAGTTACTTGTATTTTAATGTTCAGCTTTTACTTTTTTATGTAAAAGTTTGTTTGTTAATTGTCACCATTGTTGCGTTTTGTATGCCGAGAATTGATATCAGTGTGTGTCATGTTAACAAATTTTGTTATTCTGCAAGTTCATAAAAACATCATACTCTCAGTTTGCAGATATAATTTTGATGAATTATCCTGTACTGCTTTTGCATTTATGCTTTTATGTGTAATGCATCATCACTATTGACCTGCTTAGTGCCTACCTGATTTGCTAGGTAGGATCAGATATTCAGTCTGACCTTAAGTTTTGTCTTCCAACTAGCACGGTGCATCAAATCGTGTTTCACATAACACAAATTGAATGGCCGAAAGAACATAATATAATAATAAAGAAGGTCCATGGTGCCAGCTCAAGAGAACACTAATCACCATAATGGTGACTTCAAACAAAATACAACTATTGATAACAAAATTACAACACTAATTAAACTAAGACTTCTATAAAGTCTGAATAAAAACTTTTGTACATGTTTTTTTGTATGTTTTTGTGTTTTTCATTTTTGTAGCCCCAATGCATTTCCAAAGCATGCATACTTATTCAAGCGCAAAGGCTTATGGGTATTTCACCATTTTTATCATAAAAAATACACTTTTCAATCCTGGCAAATCTGTACATTTAATATGTGCATTGCTTCAAAGGTTGATTTTTTTTTTATTTGACTTCTCATTTGACAGACAAGTGAAGGCTGATGTGAGATGATAAAGAACAGAGGAGTTGGTCAGAAGCATCATGATATATATATATATATATATGTTTCAAAATGTCACTATAGCTTTCACCAAGATGATATCATGATTTTAAATGTTCATTTTCTCCTAAAGCCTTGCATAGAACTGTACTGTACACTACATTACTGTAAAACTAGTCACTTCAAAGTGAGCCTGCTCTTGATCTCCCAGAATGCAACATTTTTAACAGCAAACTGCTGTATTTAAGAATCACAGTAAATTTACAGTAATGTTTTACGGTGTACATATAATACATGTTATTTCTTACTCAAGGTAGCGCTTTTGTTTCAGTGACTGACTTGATTTACATTTGACTTTGCTAATTGGTGAAGAAACAACATGGAAGTAAACTATAGCAATTGTAACACCTGAACAGTATGATTTGGCTATTGTCATTTCATTTGGGTCTTCTACTGAAATTATGTAAGTTGTGCATCTATTTCAACTCAGTAAGTGCCTAACAAAATACCTGTGTAACTTATGTGTCACTTATGAGTAGTTTATATGTATAATATGTGTTATGTTAGCTCAATGTGTTTTTATCAGCCAGTTGTGTCTCACAAACTTTCAGTGTAATTCACCTGTTGTAGATTTGTCGCAATTTCTCTTTGATATATGAAAAATTAAACCGCAAAATATATTAAAAGTTATTCTTTTATAATTGTCTTTAAAATATTTATACATTTTTACACTATCTAGGCATTTTGTAGATCCATTTTTGTTAGATGTGCCAGGTCTCTAAATACCCGAATATGTAAGAGTTTTTGTTGAAATTCTCATGCATTTAAGGGTTAATATAACAAGATGGTATTTGCTGGACAAACATTTTGTAGTTGGGATATGACTTAATGAGAGGGGAAATAAACACAATTGAATCTCCCTAAGGATTCAACGAACAGTCATTTCTAGCAATTGAAAAAAAACAAGAGATTCTTGATGGCCAATGAACAAGGTGTTTTAACAGTCCAATGGAAAGAATTACATATTCAGCACAGTACTTGTACAACTTGGGCTGAGCCTGAACACTGTTAGGTTGTGACACTGCCTGACCAGCGGGCTAAAATGATACAGACTGTGGCCCAATTTTATCAGGGACCTTGCAAGCTGAGCCAACACAGGATGTGTCAAATGACCCTAATTTCAGTATGGTCACAGAAAAAGTCTAATATACTGTGCTGTATATTCTGGGTATTAAAATATTCTCAGTATTCTGACAGTCAAACATGGAATCTAGTACTAGAAAAACTATTTTAATATTTTCAAGTAAAATACAACATCGACTGAATAGTTATTCAATTACGTTTACAGAAGACACTATTCCTGAAGATATAGATGAAGTTAATATTTACAAACGAATGCACCGCTCCACCACTTCTTGGTTCTTTTGGCATCCAAGAAAGTGTTGCATTCAAAGGGTGCTTTCTTACAAATTGAGCTGAAAATGCCCAAAACAATGTGTTTCTTACAAAGTATAGGAAATTTGGGCTACTTTAAATTTCTTTCAGGATCAGGAAAAACTTTACTGAATATTTAATATTTTACAGATCACCATCATTGTTATCACATCTGCTCTTTTAGACCAAATTAACCCACAGCTGCTGTTGGTGGATTGGAACTTTTCACTAAGTCGCACCAACTCTGATAGCAAACCACTGTTTTTATTTTCCAAAGTGCAACTGCTGTGATGGATATGAGGCCAAATATGATCCAACGATGATCTAATATGAAAAAAACCTATGGAAGATCTAATGAAAAGAACAGGGGTTGCACCAGTTATACATAAGTTACAACTTAGCCTAGTTGTGGTGTAAATTGGCACTAAGTCACAATGAATGCACTACTAAATATTTGAGCATTGCACAATTCAACTTAGGAAGGACATAACCCTACATATGAACTAAATATTTATGGAAGACTCTGACCAGGAGTAACGGTTGGAATAAAAAGCAGAATGATATTTTATGACCTCAATGAGCACGTTTTGTTTGACAGGCATCAATCATTCAGACACAGCATGATGTTGACATTTACACTCTTTTACATAAACAAGAGAAAAAAACATTTACTATTAAGTGGCTCTTCAGCATGAAACCGTTCAAATGGTGCATTTTTCAGGTGTTAAATTTCAACACATTAAAAAAAAAATATATATATAGGATATTAAAATGAATACTTGTCTATATTTCCAGCCTTTTGTATTAGTTCCCCTACTGTCACTCACTCGACGTTGTGTCGGTGAAGTGACACTAGGGGTCTCATTGAGAGCCTCAGTGGCCTCTGAGCTTTGAGAAAAGGCCAATGAGAATTGGCGAACAGAATTTGCATGTCCCTCCCCCAGATATACGGGTATAAAAGAAGGGAATCGTGCATTTGTTTAGGCGAGCAGTTGTGTGTCCAGCGAGCTGGTGTTCACGACTGTTCCAGTAACCTCTACAGAGCTTTTGCTGTTGGACCTTACCGCACGTTACCAGCGGCTTTCTCTTCTCTGCACAGCTGTGCAGCCTACGCCCCTGGGCACTTCGACAGTGCTTCTAAAGGAGCATAAATCCTCAAAAAGTGTATACATTTCACTAAAAGAGTAACACATTTGGCATTGAAAGTCTTTTTAAAGACACATCTTATTGAAGATGCCTTTCCGCCAGGTGGACAAAGCGGCTGCGATGCACCTGTGCCCACAGAACAAGGCCACCTGTCGGGATCGTCCGACACTCCCCTCCAAGGCCTACAGAATGACATCGTCCCTGACGGCGAAAGCCTATGGTGCCACTGGACAGGTCGCCTCTGCCCTGCATGCCATGGCCCTCCTGCAAGTTCACCAGGCCAATGCACTAAAAGATCTGCACTTAGGTAGTCCTGATCCCGACGTGCCGCAGGAGCTGCGCTCAGCGACTTACCTAGCCCTCCGGGCCACGTAGGTCACAGCGCATGCACTCGGACAGGTGATGGCCACCCTCGTTGTCCAGGAACGACATCTGTGGCTGAATATGGTTGAGATCCGCAAAACCAACAAAGCACGCTTTCTCATTTCCCAGCTCGGCCTATCCAACGACACTGTCGAGGACTTCGCCCAGCAGTTCTCGGCGGTAAAGAAGCAGATGAAGACAATCAGCATATCATGCCTTATATTACATATCGTATTTTAATGGGGATATAATTTGTTACAGCTGACAGTTACATGAGCAGACAATGTTTGAACATCAACCATAACAAGGTCAAATTGAAGTTAACAGCTTTTTAACACTTCTGTGTACAAATTTGAAGGCTGCTTATTGGAACAATACAGGTAAACATCATATTATGCAACTATGCATTACTTTATGGACAGCTTATGACCTACTAGTTAAGTTTTGCCTTAAGAACAGGTGGTACAACCAAATTAAGCACTGACTTAGTTACAAACTAACTAGTAGTTTCTAAGCTGTAGTGTGAACTTTATATCCCAACTTACGTGAGACCTTACGTACAGCTGGTGCAACCCTACCCAGGACCCCCATCTCCAACATTGCAGCATGGATGCTACTGTTTGTGAAAGGATATGCAAATAAAAATAGCATAATTCTAAAATTATTTATTTGCATTTATTTGGAATGTGGTAGATTGAAAACAGTTGTTATTAAGTTTAAATATGGAATATGATGTATTGAAGTCAAATATTATTATTTAATGTATGTGGTTTAATAATTTAAGCAAAAATGTGTTAAGCCTGTGAGGATGTGTATTGCAGGCCTATTGAATTAAGTTAAAACTTCTTAGAGATCATTCATAAAGAACTTACAATATTTCTTCATTGTACTACATAGATATCCCTTTAAAATAACTTTTAAATATCATAAAAAATAGAGCGCTGCCCCATATCCACCATTGAAAACTTCTGCTCGAAAGAACCTGGAAGCGCGGTTGCCTTACGTCAGAGTAATTTAATCTATTACATATTAAAATCTCTTCACAACAAAATAACTATTGCATAAATACTTATTTTACAAGTTCATGTTAATGTAATCATTTAAAGTGATAAAATAGGTAAACATATATTATTTTTATTTATCGTATTTTTACTGTCCAAAATAAAAACTCCAAATGAAATGTACTTTTTAAACAATATACATTGTATGCTTTACACTCTGTCAAGCCTATAAAGTTTTAGGTAGTTGTTGCAGTTTCCTATCAGAGCACAAAATGCACATGGTTGCTGTACATCCTTAAGGTAAGTTATGTTCTATCTACTGCGTAAAGTTGTGAAAAGGGGCATTTATCTTGAAAATGTTTCCTAAGCTTTGCATAATTTCAGTATGCATCATTGGGAGTATGAAGAGCAAAATGCTAATTTATTATTTATTATCAACTCCATTATGACAGGAGTGCCCAAATGGCGAACTTGATGTGGACTTCCATTGTTTTATTGAGTTTGTGTACCCCACAAGACAAAGCGTGTCACATTTGTCATTCTATGATTCGGTGGGGGAAAGAAGGACACAGAAAGGGGAAAAAAATTATGAAACATTCAAAAAAGATTTAAACAAATCGGATCTTGACCATATTTCAGATTTCATGATGCATCGTAATCGTTAGGTAAAGAATAATCTAGTCGAAGTCAGAGCAAATCGTCACACCCCTAAATTTTGGGTACATTATTAAGCATTAAAGGGCACCTATTATGGAATTTTGAAAATTACCTTTCATGTAGTGTGTAACATAGATTTAAATGAACAAAAACATCCTGCAAAGTTTTATATATGAAAGTTCACCGTAAAAAAAGTTAGTGTCTCTCAAAAGTTGGAGTCGACTCTGAGTCAATTTAATAATCGTTTTTCAAATGAGTCATTTTCCTTTTCGTTGTGACGTCAAGACGAAAAATTTTCAAATTGGCCGCGCCCACTCATTGCGCTCAGACACCAGGGAAAACTTGAAAACATCATGTCGACAACAAGACGCTGTGTTCTGAAGTGCATATCAAAAGCGACCTTTTTTCACTGCCCAGGGACGAGCATGTGAAGAATCAGTGGCTAGAGTTTATATTTACAACTCCACCACACAAGTATAGCCCGAACCTTGTGCTGTGTTCGCGTCATTTTAATGATGATTGCTTTACGAACATGAATGCTTTCAAGTGTGGATTCGCGAGCCGGTTGATACTGAAGGAAGGTTCAGTACCAAGTTTATTTGGATCAGCTTCCTCCTCCGAATCACAACCTGTAAGTATTATTAATAATTGTTGCTTTTATGTGTTTTTTAGCATGCTTAATAAGTATTTGTGTGTGTTGTGTAAGTTACGCTCAGCGCAGCTTCTAGGTCTCCAATGTCAATTTTTTTGAAATATGTGAAATGTTTGTCGATGTTATTAGAGTTGTCATAAAGAATAGAGGAATAACTTGTAGTAATGCAGTGCTTTATCAATATGTTTATGCGTTGGGCTAACGCAAACAATAACTGATTGGGTGTTTACCACCGAACTTTGGGCTATGATCGCTAACATAAATCAACTCAAATTCCTTCTCTGATTTAGATTTTTTTACTACAAAGCGGTGATGGGCGTTCCGTTTCCGACAATCTCTGCACAGAGTATACCAATCACAACTGACAGGGTCATCTGACCAATCACCGCAGATTAGCGTCACGCAATCGTTGAACGAATCATTTGGGAGTTGGTGAGGAAATCAGGTAAACATAAATGCATATTATAAGACAACAAATGTGTTTTTTTGTCATTGCATGCATGTAAAACTGTTGTTGGGGACTCCCAAAACAATATTAGGAACATTTTAAATGCCATAATAGGTGCCCTTTAATGTTAGTAAATATGTACTGTACATTACATTGAATTCAGCCAACGGTACATTCGTTGAATTATTTTTCTTTTGTGTTCAACATGATCACACAGGAAATCAATATGCTGCTTCTGAATGTTCATGTACTCTGAAATCGATAACCATACTGCCGAATTATCCCCGTCAGATATTTTTAAAGGTGTTTATCTTTCTCTGTTGCGCTACTTAAAGCACATTGAGCACAATCTCCATGACACAGGTTCTGGTCCCAGAGAAACCAGGGGTGCGTAGTGATGTGACAGTCGACACCAAAGCTTCGAAGCTTGTGTTGAAAAACCAAAAATTATTTACATTTCCATCCAAGGGTTTTATTGCAACAAAAAGTGTAGTGCATCAAAAAGTTTACCAATATAGCTGATGGAAATGCAAAATACATTTTCACAAGTGTCGACATAATATATTTTAACTTTATGTTGATACTTCAAATGTCGCGAAAAACTGGTTTGGAAACACTTTGTTGAGAAAATGGCAATATATATATTACCAATATAGCTGATGGAAATTTCACAAGTGTCGACATAATATTTTTAAACACTATGTCAGCATTTTGACAATGTTAAAAACTTTTATGAAACATAAAAATAACTTAATGAATCAAAATGTGAAAATTTTGAGATTTTGTGTGTGTGTTTTACTCACTATTTGTCTATTACTGTATTATTATATGTATGTTTTGTTATACATAAAGCTTGATAAAGCTAGATGACAGACTAAAATATGTTTGAGTTTCACAGGCATTTCTGAGTGTTTCTAGGATATGGACAGGTGCCCTGGTGCTCGTTAATCAAACTGGGTCTTAATCTGTCAATTTCGGCATTATAAACACCATTTATGTGTGGTAACAGATCAGACCAGTTATATTTTTGATTCAACATCTCAAAAACAGTCTCAAAAGTTATCACAAAAGCGCATTCATACACATATTTGAAAAACAATAACAATTTGCGAAACTTAAATGAATTATTCCGCATCAATTTAACATATTACATTTAATCCAGATTACATGTAATCCGTTACAAGCCAGCATTAGATGAACAAGATCCTTCATTTCGAACTGCTTAAATATACATGCATCCTATCATGACACAAAATAAGAACATATTTGTGAGCATTTATACTTTAATGTTGTAGTTAAACTGCATAATCAAAGCCTGTTGAAAGGTTCTGAGGATATGCAAAGATCTTGTGAATTCTGAAAAGATCTTTGAATATTTGAGTAAAATGTGATCTGTCCTGTGGATGTGTGAATGTTCACAGGTCATGTTGTGTCAGCAATTGTGTGTGATATGACATGGATTTCAGTCTGAATACAAATTAATAAGACAAAGCGACAGCATAATATATATAAAGTGGTTTGGCAGGGGACTAATCAGGAATCACAATGTATGATAGTCATATGTACCCCCCATCTATTCTCTCCTCCCATGGTCAGCCTGGCTCCAGAAAGGTTTAATTAGGAGCTGTGAATTAGAAGATGACTTAAGCTACTTCTAAGCTAGACTACTCAAGCTTGATGCAAATATTTTAGAGACACCACCAGTAAGAAGCAATCAGTACTTCTATTCTATGAATAACATACTCTCATGCTGCATACATAATGCATTTACATGAAGAATTTATCACTGCCTCATGGTATAACATCTCTCTAGGATGGAATTTCCCCCAAAAAAGGAGGCACAACAATATGAACTGACTATCCTTTCATCGTTAATCAAGGTGAAATGTATATTTATTTAAGAATCTATTATCATTACTATATTAATATACCCAATGTGACCTATAACATGAACCTTCTCGGAATGCACATGGAGCAGAGCATGTGAGACTGAAGGGAAATTAAGGGCACTGTGAAATAAAGTTCACCCCGTGAGCCTACAAGATAAAATGGATGGATAGATGGATGGATAGATGGTTGCAGCTGAGTTCGGCTTTCTGTGTCATTATTCAAAACTGTTAGCATCAATTTGACCAAAATAAGTTTGTTGTTGCCATCTTCTGCAATTATTATTATGTTAGCCTAATATTGCTTTTATATCTGCATGAAATGTGTTCGGCTATATCTCCATTAAAATAGAACTTAGCTTAATTAATGTAATTGGTAAGCAGACATGTGGCTGTGAATGAAAACACTCATTCATACATTCATTCATTCATTCTCTTTATAGTGAATGCTACAGGAAATAGGGAGCATTACATACCACAACAGCCTTTACATGCTAATAATCGATAGTTTTTTATCGATGACCCTACTCGATTTAAATCTTATCTGCCTGCACATGACATTTCATCTTTAATACGGCTTTTGGTGCAATATCTGTAAATATGCAAATCTATTTAGCTTATTTAACAATTTACCATCTGTTTGTGTGTGTTTGCTTATTATTATTATGTTGCATCAGACATTATATTAGTCTTTATTCCTATCAGATATCTATTATGCATATAACTATATCTATATTTAGGCTACCACATTATGTCTATATATAACATATTCAGAATATCTGCATATCATGTAATGCATTTTTTGTTAATATTCTGCATGCAGCCACACATATAAGCCAAACCTCCTTGGTCCTGGATGGATCTGTTTCTCTAGTGCTCAAGTCTGGTGCATTTCTGTGCTGTCTAAATTACAAATGTTCAGTAAAAACATTATTGTAAATGTAATATTTTTCTGCATATTGTTTAAAAAAAATTTATAATAATTATGAATCGTTCCAAATTATTTAATCGAATTGGATCGTGATCAAATATCAGATTTCATGATGCATAGTAATTGTTAGGTAAAGAATCATAATCGAATCAATTTCAGAGTAAATCGTCACACCCCTACATTTTGGGTACTTTATTAATGGTTACAGTGAGTAAATATGTACTGCAATTGCATTGAATTCAGCCAACGGGACATTCACACAGGAAATCAATATTCATGTACCCTCAAAACAATAACCATACTGCCGAATTATCCCATCAGATATATTTAAAGGTGTTTATCTTTCTCTGTTGCGCTACTGATATAACATATTGAGCACAATCTCCATGACACAGGTTCTGGTCCCAAAGAAACAAGGGGTGCGTAGTGATGTGACGGTCCACACCAAAGCATTGTAGCTTGTGTCGAAAAACCAACAAATTTTACATATCCATCCAAGGGTTTTTTTGCGCCAAAAAGTGTAGTGCATCAAAAAGTTTACCGATATAGCTGATGGAAATGCAAAATACATTTTCACATGTGTCGACATAATATATTTTAACTTTATGTTGATTCTTCAAATGTCACGAAAAACTGGTTTGGAAACACTTTGTTGAGAAAATGGCATTAATGCAAAAAATATAGTGTCACATGACAGAATTGACCCCAATTGTTAGGCTGTGTCCTTGAAAGCCAGTTTATTGTACTTACTCACACTGTTATGGATTGGTCTTAACAGCATACCTGCACAGATCAAGAAAAGATATTACAAAAAGAAAAAATTATATTGTTAGGCCTATATAATTGCATTTTCTTTAAACAAACTTAAATTAGCCTTAACAAGTTTTGTAGATGAAAAAAGTCAGCTGAATTACATTCTCAGAATGTTCTACAATTTTTCAAGACCATAAACTCTATTTGCCCAATGCTGAGTTCACTTTCAGAAAATTGGCTTTTGAACATTTTAAAACTTTTAAATATTTTAAATCTAACCCTCTTACCTCGGATCGTATTTACTGAGCTTCTTCAGAAAATGTCAAATGCGTTATGCTAAAATTTATTTTAGATGACAATCAATTACAGTTTTCGTTAAAAGTTGCTGGGGGGATTAGGAACATCTGGGGGGCGAAAGGTAAACAATTAGCTATATACACACATTTCTGTATAGAAACGGCTTAAGGGCAAATTTCGTTTGCGATGAACCAAAAC